>NW_010298741.1:0-48603 GCF_000700745.2 Antrostomus carolinensis | reverse complement strand
GGAGATATGGTTTAGTAGTGGACAGGTACAGACTCAGTCTCAAAGGTGTTTTCCAACCAAGTGATTCTATGATTCTATGATTCTATTCTATGATCAAGCAGAGAAATCCACACAGGAGAGACAGAGAGGGGTATTATAAAATGTTCCAGCATCAAGAAATGCATTTCTTGTTCTTTTGGATTTTTTTGACTACAGAGATTCAGTTACAAGACAGAAGTCTCTAGAAAACTAGATTCAGACATTAATTTTTTTTGTTGTTTTTCAAACTGTTCTGTCATTTCTCGACAATATTCCAAGAGCTGCTCTTGAAAACACTGAGGAAAAAATCAAAGCTTAATAAGGAGACTGGCTAGGATATGAGATTGGCAGAAGCAAAATCTGGACCCGGTACATTTCCTTGGTCTCTACTGAAATAATTTACTAATACCAGCTGTGACGGTGACTATTTGTCCATTGGAATGAAACCAATCATTAGATACTAATGCCTTCTAGTCTCTAATGATCTGTTCAAGATTTGAACCGATGATTTACAGGTTAATGATCTTGAATCCTATTACCAACGTGCATGGGACTAATTGAGAATTGTGGAGCAAGGGGGACAGAGCTACTTAGTAACATGTGTTAAGACAGTAAGAAGCATTTTTCTTACATATGAATTGCCTTTGTAATGTCCGAAAGTGACTGTACAAACTTAGGATCCTAATTATACCCCTGGTCTCCTGAGTACTAGAATTATTTTTTTACAAGCACCCAAAAGGATCATCTGGGGTCAATAAACGAACAGAATTATGATCAACTAAGCCACGCTTGTTCTAAGTCCCTAACCATAAGCTTTGAAAGTTGCTTTTGAACACCCATGGTGCCTGTGCAACCAATAATTCCAGTGTGACTTGTGTTCCTATGAAATTCCATCTATTGGTAGAAAATCTGGGCTCATGTCTCTGATTTAACCCCTATTCAGCAGTGTGAGCCATGGCTTGAATGAAAATTGTGCCTTTGAGGTGATGGATAGAGCAATATATCACAAACTCATTCCACTGTACCTATATGGCTTTGCTTGTTCTTACAATGAATGGTTTCCATATCCTGGATCTTCAGTTCCTGTACCTGAAAGCTATGAAAGATGGCATTTGGGTGAGAATGTGCCCTTGCCCTACATGTTAAGGTGAAACCCTTACTGTTTCTAGTACATTTTTAGATGTAGAAATTTGTGAAGTAAATCTGTCTGTATACAGTGTGAACAAGACTGCATGTGTAAAGGCACCAGGATAAATGCCAAAGTAGTATTTAAAATAACAGTGTATACATTGTAAGTCAAAAGACTGTGAAAAGCAAGATGAAATAAAAGAAGGACGTAAGCAAAAGCAAGGACAAGCGTTGGAAACAGTGATGATTACTCCAAGATCACAGACCTCATCACATATAAGGAGCCACACTGATGCAAAACAACTCGTGCTAGACATGAGCCTTCTTTGGCAAGAGAGTTTGTGAAGGCTCCAAAGCTCATGCATCTCATCACCACTCAGGATGAACCCAGAAGACTGAATGAGGACTTGTTAGCTAGTGTCCCTCACCCTCTGTGTCATAAGTCATCCTGGACAGGTTACTTGGACACACACATCTCAGTGCTCATAACAATAAAAGAACGAGAAAAGTTTGAAAGAATGGATGTGAGGGAGGAAAATCTGTTTCTTTGAAAATAAAAGTCTGCTTTCCCATCTGCATGGCTTTGCCTTGAGTTTTGCGGCTTTATCTGCTATATAGGAACCCTGCCAAGGTACCTGAGCCTACTGTGGTCCTTAGCTGCCTTTAGAAACTCCATGTTGTTATCCCAGCCCTGGAGGCACCTGGTGATTTGCTGGAGTTTATAAAAGGAATCTGCAGCAAAGAAGGAAACTCTGACACAAGCCCTAGCCAGCGGGTTGTCCTCCTCTAAAATGCTATGAAGTAGTTTGAGGTTGGAAGTATGTGGAATAATAAATGACCAGGAGATTATTGATCCACTATTAGCAAAGTTATGTGGTAAAGTTAACTAATTTTAAACCCAAACTAATCCTGTATTGTTGCCAGTTGTGGAACAGCCTTGTCAAGGTGTTATACTAGCTTATTTCTTGCTTCATAACACACCACTTTGACCAAACTTTTGACACTTTGTATAGACAAGAAATAAATTAAAGCTTTAGAATAAATGCGTATATACAGCTTTTTTTATTTTGTACGAGTGCAGACCTAACATTATGAAAGGGACTGCTAAATTACGGTACTGAAGTTTTATGAAGTGTAATTATAGGTCCAAAGATATTTTGTGTGGAAGAAAAAAGCTTACTGTACACTATTAAAGTGTTTTATGTCCAGAGATGACTGACACATTGCATTATGGGGCTAGAATAAGCATAATTGTCCAGGAAGAAATAATTGAAAATAATCCTTTAGATGTCAAAATAAAGCTATACATCATGTGAGAGTGTCAGCAATTATTACATATCTTTGGTTGTATAGACAAGCTTCCTTGGGGGCTCATAATTTATGTTTCTAGGTAAACAAAAATACTGTTAGTTATTTAGCTAGGACTTCTGTTTCAGCATGTCCATGTGGGCACCACTGGACCACCTGAGTTTCGAGTGGCCACACATTTTGCTGTTAACCTACTGGGGTAACTGAACACTGTGAACCATGGGGGGCTGGGACACCCCTCGAGTCCCTTGCCCTGCTGTCCCCAGGTTTCACCCGGTGTCTCAGCAACATTATGGGCTGGGTGACCCCTTGGGAAAAAAGCGCCAGTGCCTGCAGCAGCACAAGCATGTGTGCCTTGGCTGAAGTCTCGGCAGAGTTGGAGTACAAAGCCTCCCTTCCCTGCAAGGACCATGTGTGTCTGCTCTGTGGGATGTGAAAAATAGTCTTCAAATGTGAGAAGTAACAGATCTGGCTTTGGGCCCACTCACACCTCAGGATGGAGGGGCAGGATTGCATCTTCACTGAGCATGTTTAATTAATGTCGTCTCTTAAAAGAAATCCATAAATGTGTGTCTCTCTTGATCTTTTTGAAAGCTGAGAGTCTTTGAATGAGAATAGTCATGTTTTGCATATAGGTTGTGTTAATTACTTCAGTCAGCTTGATGGTAAATTAGCAAAGTTTGTTCTGTTTGTGAATAACAATAGCAATGCACCACACAGGAACACCGTGAGAGTTAATTAACATTGACTAACCAATTTGATATTCCTTGGATAAAAGCTCTGTACAAGTTGATTATTCTTGCTATTCAGCAGAGGCTGTGGTACCTTTGCTCACATGCAGCAGTGACTTCACCAGAAAGCCCAGTAGAGCTCCTTGAAGTTCCCTTAGCAGCACCAACATACACTAATCATGAGCTAGCCCTCCCTTCTTCTATTTTTACCAGTGATTAATACATATTTAATACCATGGCAGTGAAGAAAAATCATACTCATTTTGTTGGTAAGTGTGTGGACATATAGTTAAAATATAAAATAGTATAAAGTTAATAAAGACTATAATCCCTATCTGTATACAAATGCTGCTGTGAAAAGAGTGTTCCTCTTTAAACTGCAAACCACATATAGACTATATAAGATGAATACTGCTGAGCTGTATGGTAGATAGAAAGTTTTGCAGCCAGAACAATAATTATTGTCTCAGTGAGGATCATGGTTAGACAAGCTGGAGGAGAAAGGAGAAGGAGGAGAAGGCCAGCAGTGGAAGAGTGTGCAGCTTGCTGTAAATGCTTTTTAAGAACTGGTTCAACATCTGCTAGGGATTTTGATAGATGGTTCTACTAAGTAAGGTAGAATACACGTTTCTGTATATGTGTGTTTACTTATATAAATACATGCATGTAATGTAGACTGTAAAAAAATGTGCTTTATATCATAGTTATACCAGCAAGAGAGAAGGATGCATGTCTGTGTTTACTTGAACGTCCAGGAAGTGATGATAGGATTTTGGAGAACATCTGGATGAAGGGAATAATGATGAAAGCATAAGGGTGACTCATTAAGAGCTTTACAAGAAATTAGTGGATCAGGTGGGGAAGTATGTGAAGTGTGTTTGACACTGTGAGAAGCATTCAAAGAGCAAGACTAGTAATGGCGAGAAGCAGAGAATAAAAGTCCTCTGGAAAAAGCAGCGTGGCTGGACACACGCTACCCAATTATGTGTTTAGAAATCTGCTGGGAACAATTTTGCATGTAGTTTTTTTGTCTAAAATGGACAGAATAATATAGCAGGAATCAAAGTCAGAACAGATCTAGGGGAAAGCTATGCCCAAAAGCTATGATTCATAATCTTAAGGGAAAGAAGAGAAAGAAGCAGCCCACCTATCAACTTTGCAGATGTGGAGAAAAGAGAATTTGTAACAAAAGTCTTGCAACTGCATTAGGACTTCCTAAAGATCTAAGAGTCAAAAAACAATACAAAAATTTGCAAAAAATATTTCTGATTATAAATATTGTAAGGCTTATGGTCAAAATAAAAGAAGAGCATGAGATACAGTACACATAGCAAGGAAAATAAGAAAAAAAAACTATATATCTATTAGAACAACAATCTGACAGGCTCTTCAAGTGTTTTGGAAGATGGGATTAAAACTTAAATTAATCTTATTAAAATCCTATATAGAAGGTTTAAAATCACAGAAGTGGACTTTAATAAAGATCGATCCAAAGACTATATATTAGTGGTTACTCCATAGTGCTGTGCAAAAAGATCTGGTGGTGGTGTTGGATCACAGACTAAAGATCTGTGTCTACAATGTAATGTTGGCATGAAAAGTACTGATGTGTCTCCTGAAGGCATTGACAGCCATGTCCTAGGTGAGACATGACGTTATATAATTTCTTTTACTTCACATTTACAAAATCTATGTTGGAGTACTGTTTTGGTGGTCACATTGTAAGAAAATGCAGACTAACTTGAAAGAGGCTCAACAGAGAGAAATGTGACCTCTGAGAAATAGCTGGAGGAATTGTCTTGTCTAGAAAAGAGAAGGAAAAGCTGGGAACAGGACTAGATAGTCTTCAACTATATGGAAGGTTTAAGGAGGCTGGTGATCAATGGTTCTCTGTGTCAGTGGAGGATAGGCTGATAAGTAATCAGCTTAATTTGTAGCAGGGGAGATTGAGGTTAGATATTAGGAGAAACTTTCTTACTATAAAGATAGTTAAGTGCTAGAACAGATTGCTTCAGGAGCCTGTGCGGTCCAGTCACTGTCAGTTTTTAAGAAAGATATAGTCTGTCAGAGATGATCTAAGGCTGGTTCAGCTCGTCTGGAAACTGAAGGAGCTGATGGCCTCTTAAAATTCCTCCCTTTCTTACAGTACTATTATATATATTATGTAGATAATACAATATATAATGAGTAAACCTTCATTAAAGTTGATGGCTTTGCATCTTATTAGCCATCATGTTCAGAAGAGCTTTTTAAAATGTTACAGTCAGGGCCTTCACAGGATGGGGAAAGACATATACAGTGAGTTTCAGGGGTTTGAGAGGTAGCTGGCAAGTCTGAATCTGAATAGTTCACTGCACAGTTTTGTTTCACCAAGTTGAGTCTCTTCATGTTACCTTTGCAGAAATTAAATGTAGTGAAGCACTGATGCTTTGTCCGTATGACTTTCTACCCACTAATGGGTTCTTTACTGCAGTGCTGTGCTTCGCAGAAGTGACTAGAAAGTGTCATGCACCATTGCTGGGTAATATCTTTTATTTTCCTTAAAGTAATTGCATACTTCCTCTGGGAAGGAGGGCAATAGAGCCAAAAATAATAAAAAACCTCCTGCAATCTTAACTGAGGGCTTGATTCTGCAATCTACTGTTTGGAAGCCAACTGTAAAGTGAAGCTTTTTTCAGATGCACAGAGAGGAAAGGAGTATGTAATTTGGATAATTTCTTCCTAGATGAGGTGGAGTAAGAAATCTGAAAGGACAACAAAATCTGTTATCTCTCCAGCTCGGTAAATTCTTAATCAAAGATGATTTAGCTGTACTTAGATTAAAAGCAGCTATATTTAGATTAAAATAAGTTTTTTTAATGGTATTTTTTGGAACATTTGGTCACAGAATCAAAGAGTAGTAGAACAACACAGACTGGGAGGTACCTACTCCAGTCCAAGCCCCGGCTCACAGCAGGTCCAGGACCTTGTCCAGTCAAGCTGTGAATATCTCCAAATCAGAGATTCCACAACATGTCTGGGCAGCCTGCTCTGATAATTGAGCACCCTCATGATTAAAATGTTTTCCTGATGTCTAATTTGGGTTTCCTATGTTGTAGCTCATGACTGTTACCTTTAGCCTTTTTCTGTCAGACTCAACCTCTAAGTGTCTGCCTCTGTCTTTTCCACACCCTCCTACTAGGTATTTCTTTTTAAGAAGAAATTTTTAACAGGATCCCCTCTGAGCTTCTCTTCTCCAGCCTGAATGAACCCACTTCCCTCACAGGGCAAGAGCTCCAGCCCTTAACTGGACTTGCTCCAGTTTACGCTTTCTTATACAACTCCAGTCATAATACTCCAGATACGATCTTGTCAGTGATGAGTAGAGGAAGAAGATCATCCCTTTTGATCTGTCCAGGAAGCTGTTGACCTTTTCTACTGCAAGGGTACATTACTGGCACATATTGTTGTACACAAAGAACCCAAAGTACTTGTCTGCAAAGCTACTTTCCAGCCAGTCAGCACCACAACTGTGCTGTTGTGTAGGGTTGTTGTGTCCCAGGTGCAATTTTAAAGGCAGATGCTAAAATGGAAATGCCATGTTAAGGAGCTCTTAGGCTGTATTTACACTAACAAAATAAAATAATCCTTGCCACAGGCCTGAACACTGAAACTGGTTGTGTACACTGTTAATTTATTAGCATAATCCCTATCATGATTCTATCCTTGTCCACTAGCATGATAACTTTTGGGCATGGTCTGGTGTTTGTCATAGATCAGCATCCATTCCCAGTGTTGACCTTGTGTCAGAGGTTAGAGAATTGATTTGTATGCATCTGATCTGTACCTCATCTGGTGGCCTCAGTGCAGACACTCCTCCTTGGTTTGTAATGTTTATTAGTTTATATGGACCTTGAAAGTCCATTCTAGTTTTGAAAGAAGGCTCCTTCACCTGCTGGTGGAGGAGTTTTGTGCTTAATGAGCTTAGTACAGAGTCTGGTAGGATTTTGGCCTCCATGTTGAAAATTTATATGACTTCTGCTTTGATAACTCTAGCTGAATGTAAATGGTCACTTAATAATTGAACACAAATGTATGATATCAGGGGTATATTTGAACGTATAAATGAATGTCTTTGTGGCAGTCTGAGGTTTCCGAGAGAGTAATTGCGGGTCACTGGGGAATGTGGGGTGTCGAGCTTAGTAAATAATGAATAAAAACAGAAGCAAAGCTTAAAGAAACAGTTCAGGAATGTTTAACTCCATTTAGGAGCCTTTAGGTTCATTCCAGCCACAGTCTTTGCCCAGTCTAGATAAACTAGTTGAAAATAGGCAAAGAGCAGAAGTCATTGCCTTTGTTGCCCTTCAAGAAAGGAGAAACAAGAGTGTGCATTGTCCTTGCTCCATGCTGCACAGAGAAGTCATCTTTTTTGTACGGGGCTGGTGGATTGTTGGACAGCTGGGGCTACTGCATGTTAGATGTTTTGATCCCTATGGGCAGGTGCTGGACACAGTGATCCTGACTGTGCTCAGTGTGGTAGGCCTAACAGGGAGCATGTCTGGGGTTCTTGATTGCTTCTATTTCATCCCTGTTAACCCCAGTGACTTGAAAGGAAATATAGACATTCTTGTCTGCAGTCTATTCCCCTGCTGAGGTACTCACATGAAAGAGTCAGGATGCTTGATGTCAGGTTTTTAATTTTGCATTATAAGCACAACTGCAAGTAAACTTATTTATGTCTAGAATATTAGGGATGACGTTATGCAATATGGATGTTTAGTAATTACTGAGAGAGGAAGAGAATTAATTAATCCTCTCTCTCCTTTTCTGTCTTTCATCCAGTCAATAGAGTGAGCCTTGTAAGGTACAAGCAATAGGAACCTGCTGCGGTCACCCTCACAGTGCTTCAGGATTATTCCCTCTGGGATAAATAGCTGTAGCCTTAGAGTCCTCTCACACTGCCCCGGTGACACCTAGAAGGTGTTGTTTTTTTTTCTGTTTGTTTGTTTGTTTTTCCTGACCAATTCTGACCATTGGGAATGTCAGGAGGGACCCGCAGCTGGAACATCATGGTGGAAGTCCTTTGTCCATTCAGCCACTGGAGTTCCCTCCAGTGTATATCCTTGGGCAACCTGGTTAGCCTGACTCTTGGAACATGCTTTCACTCTGCCCTTGTTGTTTTGCTGGATAATAGCTTATATCAAACAGTGCTGCTTTTGTAGGGTTATCTAATAGGGTAATGGGAAGCATTAAGTCCTGAACCTGGGCCAGCATAACCCTACAAAACAATGGAAACAGTGTGGACTGGATGGTCAAGACAGCTTTGTTTCTACAGGAACTAGGGAGTCATGGTGGACAGGAAGTTGAACAAGAGTCAGCAATGTGCCCTTGCAGTGCAGAACCACATCCTGGACTGCATTAGTGAAAATGTAGGCAGCAGGCTGATGGCCATGATCCTTTCCCTCTATTGGGGATTTGTGAGTGGCACCTGGAGCACTGTGTCTGGTTTTGGGCTTCCCAATAACCTGGAACATACCCATTCACCCCCTGCAGCTCCATTCCTCAGGTGACTCCCATTTTGCTTTCTATACATGGTCTACCTCAACCGAGAGAGCTAGTCACAGCTGAGGCTGGCCAGTGCTCACATAACAGGAAGTTCAAAAAGGCTTGTATAGTTTAAGAACACAGGTTACTCTGATTTTTAATGGGAATGTTGTGCTGCAAATTCCCGTGAGCCCATTTGATGATCACATCTGCGCCAACGAATGTTCAAGGCAGTCCTTGGGCAGAGACAAAGATTTGTGTGTGTAGGCTCTGCAGGCAGAAGAAATAAAGGCAGAGAGACTACGCTGCATCTTCGCAATTATTATCTCCATTAATAATTTTATTCAGCTCTTGATTTTCCCTGGGATTATCAGAAGAGCTTCCCTGGTGGGCTTTGAGCCTTAAATTCGCCAACTCTTTCTGCACCACCAGGCCTCCAGTGTAAGTTATGAGAGAATAAAGCATATAACAAACTCCTACACAAGACATAGGTTTTGGGCTATTTAAATTACAGCTGGGAGAGGGGAAATTGTGCTAAATCTTTAGGGGGTACTTGCTCAAAGAGCTGGAAAGATTCAGAACAGTTTCTATCTCTCTGTTTTATGGCTTCCTCACTCAGATGCAACAATAAAAATGTTCCACTGGATTAGCTTCGTGGCTGAACTGTGATTTCTCTGCAACACTTTTTCACACTCTGAAAGCCTAATGACAAGCAATCAAGAAAATGTTAATTGGGACAATTGCCCCCAGGGGACCCTGGGGTCCTGGGAAGTTGAAGGATTTCATTAATTCTGGAGGGCTAGCTGCAAAAAATACTGTTTTTTATCCCCAGGAAATGTCTCTGAACTGTGGCAAAATATGAATTTCCAAGTAAAGGTAAAGTCTCCAGACCTTTATACTCCACCTCCTAGAGGGTCTTTTTTAACATATTTTTGTCTCCAGGGCTTCCTTGCTTCTTGATGGTTTCCCATAGACCTGTACTGAGTAGGGTGGGTTGAGAGGATAATTATGTTGCTCCTCAGTGCCTCCCCATCAGTTCAAGCACACTGAAGAGGAGCCGGTGACCAGATCCCTTCTTTTCAGACCTGCAGCCACAGCACAGTCTTGTAACTCTAGGGACCAGAGGTAGCTCCTCTTTTTACCCCTTGGTCATCCCAGCCACCCTGATCAGCTAGAAGGCACACTGTGGCTTGTTTCCCCATGTCTTGCATCAGCTGTGGTCTCATGAAAAGAACAATAAATGCATTGGCAGGATTTCTTCTTTTTTTTTTTTTTTTTTTTTTTCCCCTACAGTTCTCATTGGAAGTAATTGAGGACCCTGTCATTTAAACTGCCATCACTAAGCTCCTTTCAACAGCTCATTTAATCGACAGCCTGCTTCACACATCTTGGAGTTAGTGCTTTGACTTGTTTGCCTGCCAGACCCCAGAGCTTTGTCTAGATGAGCATCTACACCTTTGCAAAGTAGGTTGTTGTCTGCTCTGGGAGCATTTTATGGCAATGTCTACAGGAGTTGCAAAGGTCTGGAGAAGCAGGGACGTGGCATGTGTCTGAGTCAGCAGTAGTTGCCTCTTTTCTTCTGTCCTACAGGTTTGTAAGATTAATAAGGGTTTCCTTAGATATGGGGCAGCTATTTGCTATCAGTAAAAGTTAATGTACCACGGGAATTTATAGGAAAAATGCATTTAGTTAAGAGTTCATGGCTGTTGAATCCACCCACCCATCACTCAATGTAAGTGAATTCTGGCAACAGAGGCTTTATTATTGCCATGGCTTTGACAGATGATGATGTTTGTCTAAGTAAATGCTTTCTTTCTGAGTGCCTCATTACCATTAGGAGAGGATTCAGCTGCAGAAAGGGAAGAAATTTCTCACCCTCCGAGTGGCAGCAGGTGCTGTGGAGCCGCTGAGCCTGAAGTGACCTCTGTGATGGGGAATCACTGAAAAGGGGAGGCAGCAGCGCTCCTGCACCAAGCCTTGGAGGTCTGCTCTCAGAGGCGTCTCTCTGGTCTGCAACAAGCCACGCTCCGTATCAACTGCACACTGAGGACCACTAATAACCTTTTGCTGCATTAAACATTATTATTTTCTGTATCTGGCTGGTGGTTTTTATGAGTCTTCCAGGAAGCTCAGATACTGCAGTAGCTTCCCTGCAACACAGAGTGTGAGCCTGCTCTGTTATCGTAGTGGCTTCTGCTCTTCCAGCACATGTGCTTTGTGAAAGTGGGGCTCATTTGCCTAAAGCTCTTGGCTAATAGGATGAGCATCCCTCAGGCTGTGCTAGGTGTTGCTGAGTGTTGCTCCATGTTCTGCCTCTCCTCTGGTGTGTGATGGACTCACCTCTGAAAATCTCTAAAGGATGAATCCCTGTGAATCCTGCAGGGTTTGATTTGCCACTTATTGCTGTGTTGTGTTCTTCAACTGTAGCTTGCCTGCAGGTTTTTAACAGTAAATATAACAGTAGATGCCTGGGTGAAGAATAGCACACTGACACTTCACTGGGGTCACCCAAGAGTGGTGGAGTAGGGATGAGAGCTCCTGTCTGAGCTTCAAAAGCTCTTGTCTGATCCCTGGGCCACTGTGTCTCTGAACTGCACAGGAATCAGCCCTTTTATCTTTTAACACAATTCTTCATGAGGACTGCATTTCTAATTCCTTATTTCCCTCCTGAAACAACCCTTGGTATCCTGATGACATGCTCTTGCTATGTCCCCAGCAGCTGCCACAGATGACTGCCTCTGTACCATCCTATGTCCCTCTTGCTGCCTTGCACTGCTCTCCTGGCCTGAAAATGAAAAGTATAACAGAAACAAGTAAATATGAATTTATGTGTTATTCGTTCTTTAAATGAGTTACATTAAAAGAAACATAAATCAGGAAACACATTTATACTTCTGAATTTTCACATGTACCTTTCTGTAGCTTGATTGGCAAAGGCAAACCAATCAAATATAAGGAAAACATAATCCTGAAAAGGAATATGGGTATTTTGGATCCTGTGTGAAACACCAAAAAAAGTGAAATTTCTACTCCATGTTAGAGAGCATTGACCAAGAGCTGTGATTTATTTTTGCATTTATATGTGATTACCATGAGGTCACAGCCAGTAGGATGACTAATTCCTCCACATGTTTTTTGTGCCAACGGCCAGGCAGGGTGGATTTTGATATCACCAAAGTGCAAATCCACATCAATATCCAGACCATCTCCTTGCCTATCTTGTGTTGCTGGAAGTGCACCTCAGGAAAATCAGGGGTGTGAAAGATGGGGGAGAGTGTTGTTGACTCTCACTATAATAATTCTTTTTTTTTGCTAACATATGGGGAATTTGATGAAGAGGCCTGAAATGACCAGTCCTGGGGGAACAAAGGGAGGAAATTAAGAAACTGTGGAGATATGGGGGGAACAAAGGCGGGAAGTTCAGGAACTATGGAGATATGAACACCACTGCTCCCACCATCTGGAGAGAACCAAACTAATGGTCTGGAGTTTGGCTAACTCACCAGGGGTGAAGAGGTCACTCTGAAGAAGACAGTGGGCCTTCCTCCCAAGGACCTTTCCCATGACCACTGGGTGGTAGTGCACATGCACAAAAAGATAGGATTTTGTCTTAATAAGTTCCCCCAAAGTAATTAGGATAACCCTGCCCCTTTTTAAAACTAATTATAATAACCCAACCTTAAAATGAATATGTATATTACTGATGCAATCCTAAATGTATATAAAGGGATAATGTATCTTTCCCGGTGTGCCTCTGACTTGGGTCAAGCACCCAGTGCAGTACTTCTGCTTTATTGACTTTATCCCCACAAATGAAAGAGCCATTTCTTATTATAAGGCTTGGCTGTTTGTTACAGGGGTTATATAGGCACTGGCGTGTTTTCTGAGTTATCATAGAATGGTTTGGGTTGGAAGGGATCTTTAAAGGTCTTCTAGTTCAACCCCCCTGCACTGAGCAAGGACATCTTCAACTAGATGAGGTTGTTCAGAGCCCCATCCAGCCTGACCTTGAATGTTTCTAGGGATGGGGCATCTACCACCTCTCTGTGCAACCTGTTCCAGTGTTCCACCACCCCCATTGCAAAAAATTTTTTCCTCGTATCTAGACTAAAACTACTCTCTTTTAGTTTAAAGCCATTATCCCTTGTCCTATTGCTACAAGCCTTGCTATCCCATACCTGAATGCCTTCATAGATAACTACGCAACACAGTGCAGATTCAAGAGACATAATCTGGGTGAAGGCTTTGCACCAGAGTCTCTGCACTGCTGAGAAAAGGTTTTCACAAATGTTTTGCACTTGTGTTTTATGTTTGAGGATCTAAACAAATATTTTTTTTGAGAGTGAGTTTACAAAAAGCAGGGTTAGAATCAACAGCAAAGCTGTACTCTCTATTAGAGAATTTCCTTCTCCTTGTGAGTTTTGTCCCCCCAGCCTGCCTCCATCCCCCCAGTCTCCCTTTTCGCAGGGGTGTCCATTGGCCTCTGACACTGCTGGTTTTCACTGCTTGAGGAGCTGACCTGTGGTGTGTGGTTCAGGGTAGCTCACCAGCTGGATCCCTGTGTTGGCTTGATCAGGGGTGTTGAAGTTCCTGTAAGACTTGGTAACCTGTGGTACTGAGTGCTGGGGTAGTCTTTAAACTGGGGCTCACTCACTGATCTCCAAGAAATTCAAGGATGCTCAGCTGAGCTGCAACGTGCCTCTGTGCCGCAGGTGCCTTGTTCTCACTCCTTGCATATCAAAAAATCATTAACAGCCTCTGTGACTCAAACACTTTGTAGATGAATCTGCAGCCAAGAAATTGTGCAAACTCAGCACCCTACTGCATGCACCTGAGCTGTGTGTGTGTGTGAGGATATCACGTTGGTGTAGGGCTGTGTGTACAGCAGAACTGTAGTTAGGAAGGATCTTCAAAGTTTTGTCTCTTCTTAAACTACAGTTTTCATTGCTGTGTTTAAACTTCACTGCCATTTTTTTTTACAATACTCTGACACATGTATTAGTGGGGATGTGCTGTATCAGAGCTGCAAAACAGCCTGCAATTCCCCAGGTTCCTCTGTAGCTTTTTATGCCAGTGCATCCATAAAAGAAAGTCCTTCCAAGTTTGCCCCATGAGAACAGAGTAACACCTTTCCTCTGGAAATACTGTAATAAAACAAAGGGAATACAATGCTCCCATTATGAAAATCCCATGGATGGCCTTTATCATTTATCAAAAGGAAAAAGTGCTCTTGTAATATCTGTTAGAACTGTACACGAGGGAGGCTGCTTGATGGAGCACATTAATAAAAAGTCAGAAACCTGAAAGATATGTCTTTTTGCAGATTCACAATTATGCATTAATTTATTTTTGTATCTTTTTCTCAATAGTCCAGTGGCTTCTGTCATGAAGCAATTTCATTAAAGCTTTGATCATAGTGGTAATATAAAGCCAAGCTTTCTGCAAAGGCTTCATTGCCCTAAAGAGTGTGTAATTGGCCAAATGTCTTAGAAAGTTTTGCTTGGTTTCTCCAGAGCACAAGTAAAAATTAATTACCCCAGCAGTAGCTGCAGTGCCATCATATAAGAGTGTCAAATCTAGTCTTTCCAAGTGGCATATTCTAACAGAGCAATAGATATGAGACTTGCCATAAATGTGATTTGTGAACATCATTAATGAAGTACTAGACCTAATTGACTTCTCCTGGCTTTATGACAGCATAAAAAAGTTCTGCACTACCAACGATATTTCTCTTAAACTTCTCCAGCTGAATCCCTAAAGCTGCAGAGCTGTCTTAAAAACAAGCTTTCACCAATATTTATTTGGGAAAAAGGAAACTGACTGTTAGACAACATTTCCAGTTCTTTAGAAGTAATCATTTTAGAGCAATTCTTCCATTGCAGAATGAAATGAAAATGCTTCACAATTATCCCTGAAAACCCAAGCACATTAGAGAAGATCAGCTGAGAGTACTTTCTAGCCTGATCATTTGAGAACTCAGTCACAGATGAACAGATTCAGGCTCAAGTCTCTGTTGTGATTCGATTCAGGGATTTGCACTTTTGTCTTTTGCATTTCAGGGAGAAGCATTAACTTCTCTGATGTGGTTGTATGTTCTTGATCTGAAACCATAGCCATTATATTTTTGTCAATAATGATCATTCTAGCAAGATATTTTCAACCATCTTTTGTTCAGATGTACTGAGGTCTGTGACAAGAAATGTCACCATTCATACTGGTACTTGCAGTAACATGTTATGGTAGCTTATATTGCTGCTACAAGTATAAACCAGCCCAGATCCAGCTTTGGCTAGTATTTTTTCAGGATATTTTGCTCTTCTATTTTATATGAGGCTTGTGGTCATAGTTCTATAGCAGATATTATGAAAGAAAAATAAATAAATTGCAGTCTACTGAAATAAATTATTTTTGAATTTATCTTTACTCCTGTAAAAAAAAAAAAAAAAAAAAAAAAAAAGGACATTTATATTCTGAATCATATACTGTGGCTATTAATTTTCTCCACACTAGGCAGGTTAATTTTTCACATGACGTTATTACAAGTGAACAATAATCTGAATGGTAAGATCTGGATTAAATGAAACAGTTGACCTCTTAAGTAATTGCTTGAAACACTTGAAAATTAACATTTCACAAATTAGACCTTCATTTATGAAGGAGGTTGCTGAAATGTCAGCTGTGGTAAACATCCCCAACTACTGCTGACTTGATAAGCATTGAAGGAGGACCTTTGAGTTGATTCTAAATGTTAAATTCAGCTGATTTAAACAGTTTATCTAATCCTCTGATGATTAGTCTTGCTTCATTTTTGTTGGCAGTCTTGGGCAGAGCTGGAAGAGACATTCTGCACGTCTGCTGGGTCAGCTGGCCCAGGCTCTGCTTTGGGTTTCTTCAGATTACTCCAGAGTGCCCCTCACCACCACATCTGAGCACTCCCTCTCTGCCTGCTTTCCTCCCTCAGGCCCCCAGTGGCATCAGAGCTTACAAGATCTGTTGTAGTTTAATTTGTGCAGTGTGATAAATACACAGTCAGCTGAAGAAGTGATTGGAGATTCAAAGTTGAGAAATTTCCCAAACATGCAGCGTCTGCAATGTACTGATTTGACTGAAACTCGTAGTGATTATATTGATATTAATCACAACTCTTTTATCTTACTTCCCTTCATTCCCTTGAATAGTGCATTTAGAGATGTAGGACAATTATAGGGTGACTTCAGGGATGTTCTCTGAATCATGAGCTTCTCCTTGCAAAGAGGAGATGGCTTCAGGCTACCGGTGGAGATGGCTTCTGCTTGTGGGGACTGATGTCACTGGTCACCACATACAGGTTTGGAGGAGCATGTGCATCAATGGAGTAACTCCCAAACTACTGGTAAGAAGCAAGCATCCTGAAAGAGTATTCTCCAAGTCCCCCAAATTTTTGAGGTTCAGCTATGTACTCCAGAGGGATGAATAACCTGATTCAAATCTTGGGGACTTCCTTCCTTACTGTCCTTGCTTTTAGGTGTTCAGCATCTCTGGCTACCTTTATATGAGCAATAGCAGTGGATCCATGGAGGTATTCTCCACAGCTCCACTTCCTGCAGAGATGCTGATGTCCACGCTGTATGCATTTTGGAGATTTTACATTGGACCATTCTGTGAGCTCAGCTGTGGCTGGTATGCAGGAGATGCAACTCTCTGCTTGGTTTTGTTGGTGAGGAACCCAGCTGCTCTCTGAGGCTGCTCTGCCATGCAAACTGAAGCCTGGAGGTGAAGGTGATTGCTTCAAGCTTGCACTTCTGATCCAGACTAAAATCCTAAATAGATGCAATCTTTGAAATTATTAAATTGGAATACTCTTAAACTTTTTTGAGAATAGTTTCTGTTCTTGTACTCCTGCACTCAGGAGATTAGTTGCAGCCATAAACTTAACGTTTAACATGTTGAAATCCTTATGTTTTTTTTTGGCACGATGACTACATTTGTCTTTTGGTTACCTCCCTGCCATACAGTATGATTTGTGATGTGAACTTTCTTCTGTCTTTCTAATAATCTGCAGCTTGAGTATTCTGAAAGCATTATTTATACAGCACTCTTGACACTAAACTATGCCATGCTGCTTCCATGGAAACGTCTGACAACATATTACTGTCAAGCTTGACAGATACACAATATTTCATTTTCCCTTATATCTGTCATCAGAAAAGCCCTACTATGTCAGACCAAAGGTCTATCTGTCCAGTATCTTGTCTCTAACCATGGCAAATGACAAATGACTAGGGAAAAGTGTTAGAACATGGCAAGAATATATCTACGGGTATAAACCCAAACTTTCATCACTTTGGAACTTGAGGAGTAAAATCTTTAACTCAAAGGCCTTTAATAGAGTTGTTTTTTTTTTTTTTTTCTTCTTGGCTTGGTCACTTTTTGGACCTGTGTAATAAACCAGACTAGGATCATAGCATAATTTAGTTTATAAGAGACTTCAGGAGGTCTCTAGTCTGACCTCCTGCTCAAAGCTGGGTCAGCTATGAGATCAGACCAGGTTGCTTAGGTCTTTATCCAGTTGGGTCTTCACAGCCTCCACGGATGGACACTGCACATCCTTTCTGGGCAACCATCTTTTTTTACCCACCTAGGTGATTATGTGTAGGAAGTAAAGAAAACTTTCTGGGTAAAAATTAAATCCCCTGTTTCATCAAGGCTAATAAGAGAAGAGTCAGTATCCTGCAGAAATCATCAGTATCTTCCTCAGAGAAGACAGTTTTTGGTTTCTATTCATAAATCCACTGAAGATATTTGATGCAGAAAAATATAGTATTAATAAAGTATGGAGTTCTATACCTAGTAACTCATATTTGTTGAAAAGAACATGGAGGATGTCTGGAGTTGCCTGTTTTGCCATGAAATGTGAATGGAGGATGAGAAGTCATGGGAAGCTGTGTAGTGTGGAAGAGACAACAGATCTGTTTATTTGTCAGTAGTCTGTGAGTTGACGTAAACAGTGATGTGCTTGTGGAAAGTCTCCTTGAATTAATCCACTTCATATTTGGAAACCTGGCAGAGGAACCACATGGTCAAATATAAATGCCTACATGTAAACTTATCTCCTCTTCCCTTATGGTCGGCAGAGAGAAATAGTTACTTTTAAGCGTGAATTAATCTTGGTCTGAAGTAGGTCTGTAAAATAGATCAGATGAGTCATATGCTGAAAATGTTTATTTCTTTTCATTGACTACAGTGGAATAATAGGATGGCTACCTCAGATGGCACTTTCAAACTGCACATCTTTAATTGAGTCATTTCCTATTGCCTAGCATAAAGCCCTCACTATATCTGATGGATGGGAAAAGCCTGCAACTTCTACCTTTGCAACTTCTTTTCTGTGTCTTTTGTCTCTAACAAGAAATACAAGAAATGAGAGAATTTTTTTGTTGTCCTCTCTGTGTTATATTTTATAACTTAAAAGTTATCTATCTGAAATCTGTTCCACTTTACATAGTAGATTCAAAGAATTGTAAAAGACAGTATTTTTAGTGGCTTTTGGAGAACTCTATAAACTGCCGAAGATGGGAAATCCCCAGTTATATTGTTTCAGAAATCAGGAGCCGGGAAGGAGAATATTTCTGTAGTTTTTGGTGTGGAAATATACAGGAGGGCACTGAAGTGGCTGGTTGTAGGAAATGAAGTCATGCTGTCAGCAAGTTTTTTCTGGCTGTGCTGGGGATTTGTTGGTATCCTATATTTTGCCTTCAACAGTTCTCAAAAACAGAGATTAGGAGGTGTAGGGTGGGCTCAAAGAGTTGTGGGCCCAGTTTGAGTTGGTTCTGTGTAACTCCAGGAGCTCTGTAGCCCAGCCCTGATCCTTCAGTCAGGGGCAAAGGAGAAGAAAAAGATGGTAAGAAATTCTTTTCCTTTCCACCAAGGAGCGGCATGACAACGATATCTCTTATTTTCACACACCAGGCAGTGGGAGTTTTATTCTTAGAGCTTTGCCTTCAGCTGAATGCAGTCTCTTTCTCTGGTCTCTTCAGGCCCTTTAGGACTTCCAAAGGTCACTTGTGCTGCATGGATAGGAATACATCCTGTATATTCTTGTTCTCTGCTTACCAAACTGGTGTGCATTTCAATATTAGAAGACTAATTTTTTTCTCAATTTCTGATGTTGGACATGAATAATTGAATTTGTCTTGTACCTGCCTAGGCTAGAAGGATTTTCTGAGGAGAGTAATACGCACATTTGGTTTTCCTTTCTTGACTTCAGCGAAGATAAAAGATAACATTCACATATCATCCTTCCTAGATGTGTTATTCATAGGTGGCAAAAAGCTTCTTTATGGAATATTTAATTAAGCTTATTTTGACACTGCTTCTTTGGTTTCCTTTCATTAAGTAATTTCTCAGTGTTGAAATTTGAGTTGATTTTTTTCTTTCAATTTTCACAGAAAAAAGACTCTGAAACTCCTTGTTTAATGAGTTAGGAGTCGAGAGATATTAACGATACTGGTATTTAATAATATTGTCAGAATATGCAGCACCATTGGCGTACAATCATCACAATAAGAGACTTTCATTTTAAACATGATTACATACAGCTGGATCACTCCAAGACTGTAAAAGTATTTACTAGATAGCTTTTCTTTGCAATAAACAGAACAGTTGATGACTACAGTTGAACATGGCTTTGTTATGATCTTTGAAGAATGTTAAATGTTAGCGGTAGAAATATTTTAGTGTTCATTTGTTTTCTAGTTTTATGCTGCTTACTTTTTATCTGTTACAGAGAAGAAATATTAGCAAAGGCTGTGTGTGGAAATTTTGCCAATATAGTTTAGCTATCTTCTCAAGTGATTCTTCAAATCATATCCACCAAGATAACTGCTTTTTTCCCCCTGTTTGTCATGAAAAAGATGTGATAGCTCTTGGCTTTGTCTTTTCTTCAATCTTCTTAACCAATTTAACTCTACCAGGAAAAAATAAAAATATAATTAATACAGTTTTACTGGTTGCAATCCTCTTTATGCTGTGGATGTCTTCTGGCACTCATTAACTCTTGAAAAGTATTGCAGCTGCTGTAATACATCCCCCTTTTCCAGGGCTGACCTTTGACTGTTTTATAGCCGGGCAAGAACTGACTTTAGCTCTATGACTTTCTAACTCAGATGTCTTTTGAGTTGTATTTTGAATTACTTCTAATGTCTGTAGTCTCAGGATGTTCTTGTCACTTCATGTGACCCTGTATGTATTGTCACTTCTCAAATTCTTGCTGCATCATATGGTAATTCTCACAGGTGCCTGTGAATGTTTTATCTGAATTTCTGTTCACAGTCTCTTCTTAGGGACTGTTTTCCACCTGAGTTCCTTCTTTATTTACACCTTTATTTTATACTTTTTGTGTTAAAAGTAATTTTTTTGTATATATCCTTTTATGTGGAGTGCACTTCTTTAATAAAATTTCAGTTAGCCACATCTGCTGTTATTGGAAAGCTCTTGAAAGCATCAAGTGCTTCACAAATAGCTATTATCAGAAATAAAACTACTCCTCTTCTCTTCTCTTCTCTTCTCTTCTCTTCTCTTCTCTTCTCTTCCTTTTCTCTTCCTCTTCTCTTCCTCTTCTCTTCCTCTTCTCTTCCTCTTCTCTTCATACAGCTTGTGTGCAGATGCAGAAGTTAAGTGGTCTTTAAACCTTCTCCAAGTCTTTTAAACTCCAACGGGGATTTTAATAGCACCTTTCTTCCAATGATGTTTCCCATCCTCCTTCCAGAACCATGTATTGCTTAATTTCTCAAGGTCAGAAAGATTGACAGAGGTGGCTTAATTTCATAGATCTGGGACTGACATTTCTAGAAAAGGAAATACAGCTTCCCTTTAGGCAGGGGATGTGCTTCTCTTTTCCCCTGACGCTGGCTGTGATTTAGTGGATAACTTCTTCAGAGGGAGTATTTGCTTCTCTGACTTTGAATTAGTTTATCAATGAAGATGTTTTTCTTTGGCCAGATGCCTGAGCTAACTACTCAGTGGGCCACAGAGGCATGACATCTTCACAGAGCACCCTCATGCTATCTACCTCTTCTTGACACCATCACCCCATCAGAGAGGTCCTTAGGGATTCCCGAGGAGCTGCAGAAAAAGGGAGACTTGAGAGGAGGGAGGGAAGGCAGAAAGGAGTGTCAGAGAAGGCCTCCAGACAAGCTGTTGGAGAACATATTGATTTTCAGTGGGAGCTGGAGGGCAGAGATTAGGTTAGCTGTGATTTATAATACATGTCCACCCAGGGAAGAAGATGTTCTCTAGGCCAACAGTAGGTAACACCTCCTATTCCAGAGGATGTGGAATAGCAAGTATGTGACTTTACACAGCTCAGCTCAGGTAGCCTAGCAAGTTTGCCATCCATCCATCATTCTCCTAAAGGCATGGGTTCCAGCATAACCCGGGCAGCTCTGCCTGGTGGGACCTTAAAGAAGATGCTCTGTGCTGAGCAGTATCATGTGTCCAGGGGAAGAAAATCCTTCTTGCTCTCTGAAAGAGAACACAACCTTTCTGACTGGCAGGCTTTCAGTTCAGAATCACCACATGTGCAAATGCCCAAGTGTGCAACCAAATGTCCTCAGAATTTGTTAAACTAATAGACATTTTCTCTATAGACTCCTAACAACTTCAAGTGATATTTTAAATATTTAAGCAAAATAGCTCATCTGTTCTAGGGTAAATACATTCATATGATAATTCTTAAGGTTGCTGCTCTTCCCTTATATTTCAGTATTTGGAAAAGGAACGTCTGTCTAATGCCTCATTTAAGATTCAGTGGAATCTTCCTTGCTTCAGTAATTTTCCTATTAAATTACAACTATTAACACTCGTTTCTCACCCTAAAGGAAACCAATAAAATCACCCAAACTAATGAAGTTGTTTTCAGCAGCAAGCACCTCGTTACGGGGGTACTTCTAATTACTGTTAAAATGAACTGGAACACAATGCCTCCAGAATGGGATGTCCCAGAGCTATCAACCCAAACCATAAACATCTGTGCAACTCATAATCTCTTCATTTAACCTTTGTAATAGCAACACAACCTCAACTAATTTTTAAATGCTGGTAGGCATTAAAATAAATAGATATGAAAATGTCACCGACACATTATAAATAGAATTCTAATTTATGAGCGATGCCTCCCAGTGAGGAATTTGTTTTTTGACTTTAAAATAATAACCATGCCACCTGGAGTTTATCTTTCTCTTATATTGTCTAGTCTGAACTAATTTTTTTCCCTTCTGCACTAATTGTTATATTTAGATACCATTGTGCAGAAGACTATATTGAGGAGTGATTAGGGTATAACTTACATATCAGAATGCATGAGCTAACTAGAAAAGCAAAGCTTCAGATCAGATTTAATTAAGATAGCTTACACTCTCAGTTCAGTTTTCTGCCTAAAGCAAGGAAAAAAAATGAAGACTAACGACTTCCAGAAACATGATACTTCTGGGAAAGGAATTTAGAACTCCATAAGCTGAGTAGCTTTTACTCCTGTGAGTAGTCCTCCTGAAATCAGCACGACTAGTTATGTGATTAAATGGTTCTCTGCATAAATTAATAATGTACAATCTGGCCATGTAGAAATCCTTGTTCTGGCACAGATTGCTAATTGGCTATGAGTCATTCAAACAATGAAAAAAAAGAAAAATAATTTATATTCATACAAGCAATGTCTTGCAGGGTTTGGCTTTTTAGTTTTCATGTATGTAAAACTAAAGCTTTAACAGCAAACTAAATCAAAGTGGGAATCTTCAGTCAGAGCTTGCTGAAAGGCAGTATCTGCAACTCATTGCATTCACCTCCCTACAAGAAGAAAGGTGATTTGTCAATACCAGCAGCTTAGTCTATAAACAGCCTGTTGAAACTTCGTGCATAATTGTAATTACCATCAATCTAGTGCTCATATTACAGGACAGCTAGAAGGTTGGGAGCAACTGAGATGCACTTCCATAAACAGCAGACAAGTAAATAATGTAAGTAACTGCACTGGTCTATCTATGTTAACTTTCATTCATAGATCATCCTTAGACTTTTATGTTTTTTATATGTATATATAGGGAAGCATGAGCCAAAATATATACCATCTCTTTCTCCTGTTGTTGGGTGCCGAGTGCAGGGCTCAGCAATGCTAACTGAAGCAGAAGGCAGAAGAGTATTTTTATAAATACTGGAAATATTGAGACCTGATAACCTTTGGATTTTTATCTTTTGACTGATCAAGAGAAGGGACATGTGAGAAGTGAGAAAAGAAGAACTTAATCTGAATCTTTTTTTCCTGGGCTCTATACAAGGTACATACTCTCGTGCCTGTAAACTCCTGGACTTTCCTTTGGCTAG
This sequence comes from Antrostomus carolinensis, assembly GCF_000700745.2. Taxonomy (NCBI): domain Eukaryota; kingdom Metazoa; phylum Chordata; class Aves; order Caprimulgiformes; family Caprimulgidae; genus Antrostomus; species Antrostomus carolinensis. The sequence continues at coordinate 25,540 of NW_010298741.1, read as the reverse complement.
GGCATAAATGGGATCATTTCTTTGCTTCTCTCCGTCCATTTATTTTCATGAAATTTGTAGCAACCTACTTATCTTTCAGACTGCTGTCAAATTGCATTAAGATCAACCTGTAAATTCCAAAGATGTTGAGAAAGACATGGGAACACACAGACTAAACACCTAGCTTCATTTCCACAGGAAAAATGGACTAAAATACAGAGGGAGTTTTATCAGTAAATTAGGTGGATTGCACAGAGTGGGAATACTTTGAGTTTAGGACTGATATAGATGTTGACAAAATTATATCTTTTTACATAATCAGATCTTCAGGGGGAAAATGTGCTATGAAGCCACAGCCAGCAGTGATGGCTCACTCTGCTAGGTGCTATTCAGGTAGACAAGTGAAAGTTCATTTTCACTGGATTGCTTATGAGCTATAGAGACAGACAAACAAACAAACAAACAAACAGAAGTTTGAAATACAAAGAACAAAACCATAGTGTTAATGCAAATTATGTATCTCTGTTCTTTGCCTTTTTTATTCCCTACTACTCTCTGAGCCTCACTATAAAGCTTGACAAAAGAACACCTGTGTCCTGATAAACTGGTACCTAAGGAATAAAAAAGTGTCTTGGTTCCTAAAGTCTTGTCCCCAAAGTGCAGAAAATTATTTAAAAAAAATAAAAAAAATCAGTTTTCTAGGAACCTCTTTGCATGGCCTGATAAAAGATACAGAAACTGTTGTGAAAGAGGCAGACAAGTGACTGGCATCATTTGTTGCATGGAGACAACAGGGAGACAGGATAAGTGACAAGAATAACAACCAACTGGCAGAAATGTACCTTTGTTATGAGCAATTCAAAACCTACTCAGGGATATTATCCTGCTGCACATCAACACAGAGTCTGAGCTGAACCAAAGGTGCTCACAGAGATTTTATCTTTTTTTTCTACCTTTTTAGGTAAAATTACTGACAGGTTTGGGGTTTTTTTTAAAGTTACTGCCATCAATAAACACTAGTTTGTAGTTGATTTGCTTTCTCATGCAGGTTCTTGGAAAGCCTCTGGAGTGAAAGGAAGCAGCATGGTTACACAGCCACACAGGGCTGGAGAGGACCACTGAGGTGGATGGAGCTGATCATGTCACTGACACCTGGAAAGGCTGCAAGAAAGAGAGAGGCTTTGAAGCTTTCTATCAAGTAGAATCATAGAATCATTTTGGTTGAAAAAGACTTTTAAGATCATTGAGTCCAACCATAAGTAGTCACATTCTGGATTTGTGCCACTTTCTCTTGCTGTTTAAGACACAGGTGGCAGTGCTGTGCCAGATCAGAGGTGATTTGGCTGCTTATCCTGTATTTGACAATGGTCAAGAGCAATGACAGGAGAGGATAAGAAGCTTACAGCTATACAAACACCTGTGGTTCAGAAACCCAAGTGACATAAGTATCTTTAACAGTCCTTGGTGAGTTTTTCTTCCATTATCTTGTCTACTGTCTTTTGGAAGCCTTGTATGTCAGTAGGATCCAAGAGGTCTTGTGTATGATGCTATCAGTCATTGGAATAAGTAATTTGTAGATGGAGTTTAGCCACAGGACATTACAACACAAACCTCTTGCTTTGTCTCTCTGAGCTGTTGATGAACCCTTCCCAGCAAAGTTTTAGAGGAGAATCTCATTTTTCAGTCTTGCTGAAGTTAGCTACAGTCAACAGCCATTTTCTGAAGACCTGATCACTTGCTGGCTTTCTGACATAGAGCTGGCTGCCTCCATTGAAAATGATTAAAATAGTTGATTGTTGTTGATATATAGCTCACTGAAGCCGAGTTCACTGAAAATCAAAAGAATAATATACATTTTACACTTTGATCAGCTAGACATATTGTTTTGAGTAGTGAAATGAAGAGTTTGAGTTGTTCTTCCTTGGAAATATCTCTTAATTATTTGATGATTTTAGGGTTTTCTATCCTTTTATGACCCTGATGAATTCTAGTTCTTATAGCATTGCTGTCAAAGCTTGTGTTTTGTTTTCTGTATCTTTTTGTTGGTGCTGGGAGTACTAAAGCCCTCTTGAAAAGGTTATTTTGATGTAGTGCTATTGATATTTGCCAGTATAATTAACCTTCCTACTAATTTATTGCCTTTTACAATATAAAATGTCCTGATCCTATAGAAGAGTGACTTTCTCTTTCTAAATACAATCTTCTCTCTTAGACAAAAACATGAGGGAAAACCAAAACGTATTTCTGTGGAATCATGACTTGATTTTTAATTTTTTCAAAATTCAAAGTGAACTCATACAAATGAAAGTGTGTCAGAAAGCTGTTAATTATGTTGACAGCATCACTTTACTGCAAAGATTAATCTTCATGTCTGATTTTTTTTCACCCTCTTACTCATCTCTAAATGATGTCCAGATGAGCTACTCTGGAATAACAGCATGCCGAAATTTCAGAACATCTCAACAGTCTTTAAGAAATGGTGCAATATGTCAAAAGAACCTAATTTTCCCTAAAATTCCTTTAAAATAGAGTAAAAGTGATACAGCATGGTATTTATAGGGAACTATGAAAGCATACCACAAATAACTAGGAGGAAGTCACAGAAGGGCAAGAGTATTGGGCAGTTTGCTACAATGACACACACATAATTGTCATTAAGGGTATTTATTTATGAAGTACATTGTTTTCTTACCAGCTCATTATATTAGTTCCTCACTGTGGAGAGATTTATCTGAGATTAAAAATTATAACCAGCAATGTTATGAACTAAAAGGGACATCTAACTTGGATGCTGTTAGAGCATTAAATGGAATTAGTGACAGCACCATTTAATTTCATTTTGGTAAGTTTATTATCACCTACATATTCCTTCCATGAAATGGGACCATGACTACTTCAGTGGCTATAATGAGAGCACACACGATATTTCTTTGTTTCCGTTTTTAGGTCAGCTATCACTATTAATGTTCATCATTAGGAAGATGAAGTGGTCTATTAGAGGGAGGCTTTTTCCTCTGGTGCTACAGGAAACCTCAGAAGATCCTTTGTGCCTTCATGTGAAAACACAAGGATCATGCACTGGGATCTACATGTTGTGGCAAATAAAGTTCAGGATTATCCTGCTGGCAGCTCATGCCAGGGGAAGAAGCCCTCCATTTTGCAAAACTTACATACAGGATATGACTCAGATTCACAATGGATGTGGTCTCCCACATCCCCATTTTTGAATGACTTCTAATCAGGGCCAGAGAGCCGCAGCATTTATCACATGGCTTCCCTTCTTCGGATCTTCATTCACAAATTCGCTTCTGTGCAACGATGCCCAAGACAGCACTAATGAATTCACTGAAGTGCTGGAAGCAGGATAGCTGTGTTTTTGTGGCGCTCTGCCCGGGTTAATAAGCCCTGCTTCTCAGCAGTGCTAATTAGGCGAAGCAGAGATCTCCATGGTGGTGAGTATATTCATTCTGATGTGCAGTTATTTCGGGCAGCTGTACGTGATGTTGCATCGTGCTGGTAGACCTACCCTCAGCATCAAGGACATTAAGAGGGAACCCTGTCCAATAGCTTTGTAGGCTTCCAGTTCTGGCTTCCTCCACTAAATGCAGCACAGGTTTTTGTCATAAATTATCTTAAGTGATTCTCCTTAGAGACAGATCTACTACCTGACAGAAATGCTGCCCTCTAATATGAGTAGAAATAGTCTCATTGACTCAAATAGAATGAAATCCTGACTCCAAGTGAGCAGTGTGAAGTAGATAAACTTGTCTGAAAAGCTGTAAATTAAACAGCTACCTAAAAAGTGAGCATTGGACACTAGCCTGTCAGGTGTTATTGGCTTTTGTCACTAGTCACCAGAGGCAAGGTAGCATTTCTGGCAAGCGTAAGGAGCTCGATTTACCATGGCTGTGCAATCAGTACCCCACTGTGCCTTGCAGCTGTGGAAACCCACACCCAAAGTCTGTGAAAATGCCACAACCAGTGTGAGGGCTGCTGAATTGTGCCTGTCACTTTGCACCCCTGGGACAGCCCTGCTGGACTTGCTGACATGGGTAGGCAGGGCAAGGGGAAAAGATGGGTGTGCTGGGGAGACCTTGAGGAGGCTAAGGAGCTGCTTTGCACATAAACCAGTTAGGAATAAAGAAATAAAATCTCAGTGTGCACTGAGTGGTGACTGAGGGGGACAACTCCCACTTCCAGCTAAAAAGGGCTTCTGGGGTGCTTTAAGTTGTGTCCCAATTACTCTTCTGTAATAACCTATTCCCTTCCTCTTCTGCCATACTGAACTCCATAATTATTCCTTAAAGAAAACTTCCTTTGTATAACATGTGCATAATTAATACACTATGGCACAGCATGTGGCACCTTCCAGGGAGTGCTGGACACCCCTGGCTTGGGAACTGCAGTTGTAGGAGACACCCTCATTGCTCCTCTCTCTATTGGGTGTAAGAGCCAGTCTTTGCCTGGTTCAGTATCTTCACCTCTTGCCCTGGTAAAAGTTTCTTCTCCCTTCCTTCCCAGACGATCCAGAGGCTATGGTGAGATGGCCTGGGAACCTGCAGATCTGGAAACCATGGGGTGAGCAGAAGTGGTCAGAAGCGATGACTGCAGGGTGCCAGCCTCTCCCAGCTGATGCAGGAGGGTCTATTCCTGTCCTGCATCCAAAACTAAGTCTCTAGCTCCCAGGGGTTTAGCCTGAAGCAGTGCAAGGCAGTGGTGAGTTTAATCCCTTTTCCATGACCCTAGTGCTCATGGACTTCAGTTCAGCCCAGGGGAGGAACGGTGCTGAACCTTACAAACAGTTGTTGGATTTTCCCAAGCTGCATTTCCTTGTCCTGCAATTAAAATTGGAAAGCTGCTGCCTAGACACAGTTTGAAGCTAGTGTTTTGCTTTGAACAGTGTGGAAATGAAAAAAGAACTAGAGTGAGAACCTGTTTCCTTTTACAAAAGAAACTGATTATGCCCAACATGATCAAACCATTACACTAGCCACTCTCTACTTGTTCCAGGGACAGAGCCTTCCACTACAGGTATTGATTGCAAAATTAACATGGTGTACAAGACAGAGGAATTTGTGAGGGGGCCCAGGAGGAGACATGTTCTCAGCTGATAGAATATCAGGGCATTACTCTGGTTTAACAGAACTGAAACTTCGTAATGCCCTACTTGTGATAGCTCACAACAATCCAAATGTCATCCTTGCAAAATCAGAGCAGCACTTCACTCAAAGAGTGCTGCTTCCAGGCAGGATTCTCTCTCTTCTTTCTTTTTTTTTTTTTTTTTTTTTAAAAAGAATATTATAGGGGCCTGCTTGAATCAGAAAATACTAATTAGATTATTTATGCTGCATTTGATCAAGTAATTGAAATAAATTGGAGGGCTAATGATGACTCACTGTTTTGGTGACACCCCATGGAATAAACAGCCATAACAGGGAATTAGCCTGTTTCATGAAAACATTTTCTGAAGTTATGGTCTTTGATCAACTCTCCTATGGCAAATTGACACCGCACTGATGATCATAAAATCAATGTGCAAGGACAGAAATTAGGTTGCTGTTTCAGTGGAATGAAGAGCATGCCCTGTGGGTACTATACACATTTTATATTTCTTCCATGACCTCTTTTAAACCTGTTGACAGGGCTACAAAAAATCATATTTGCCCTCAGTGTTTCACTCAAAATGAGTCTGTAATGTAGAATCATAGAACCATAGAATTATTTTGGTTGGAAAAGAACTTTAAGATCAGTGAGTTCAACCATAAACCTAACACTGCTGAGTAAACCATGTCTCTAAGCACCTCATCTACACGTCTTTTCAATACCTCCAGAGATGGTGAGTTAACCACTTCCCTGGGTAGCCTGTTCTAATGCTTGACAACCCTTTTGGTGAATAAATTTCTCCTAATATCCAATCTCAACTTCCCCTGGCACAACTTGAGGCTGTTGCTTCTTGTTCTATTACTTGTTACCTGGGAGAAGACACTGACACCCACCTTACTACAACCTCCTTTCGGGCAGTTGTAGAGTGTGATAAGGTCTCCCCTCAGCCTCCTTTTCTCCACAGTAAACTACCCCAGTTCCCTCATAAGACTTGTGCTCTAGACCCTTCATCAGCTTCATTACCTCCTTTGGACATTTAGTCCCTTCATGCATCTGTGGCTCAACTTGGAGGAAAGCCTTGACCTCCTGCTTCCCACATGAGCAAATTCACTCTTCTGCTTGCTTGATGGCCCAAAGACATCTCTATGGCTCTGAGGAGCACTGGATGCATCTCCACTCACAACTCTGAGTACCAGGTACTCCTCAAGCACCTCTGGTTTGGGAGCGGAAGGCTGTGTCTTCCTTGCCTGCAGGGGTAGCCACAGAACAACAAAAGGCTACCTCTCTCTGCTTCCAAAGCTGTGGTTCGTTAGCGCTGGTCACTGCTCCCTGGTGCTGCAATGTGTGACTAATAGCAATGGACTAATGCACAACGCTGCGTATGAGGGCAGAGATAAGCTCTCCCCTACCATGCACAGTGCTAAAGGTGGTCTAAACACTTCATACAATATTATCAGTCTATCCTGCAAAGCACAGTGAATGTAACAATGCAGGGAAATACATTCCAAATGCTAAATACCTGCTGCAACTGTTGGCTTTAAGGATAACAGGATTCACAGAGGTAAGGAAAAGGTATCAAAACAAACCCTTGTCTCTCAGATGATGTGATGTATACTGTTGCAAGTAGAAGTACTGATAATCAGGAAACTATTCTGCGACATCAATATGCTTGACAAGCTAAAAAATAGCTACAAAATTTCATGAATATTTCTGTGCAAATTGCATTTAAATTAATGTCAGTGCTTCCCCTTGTAGATTCCAAATTAGCAGCTATTCTTCTGTTAATGTAAATTTAACTTGTTGTTGTTGTTGTTCTTTACTTTTGTACCAGCTCTATTCCAGTAGAAACCAAGGCACAAACTTCAGAAGGACGCTTCTCAAAGCGTCCAGATGGCAACAATAATTATTTATTATCTTTAGCTACCATGATTATGTTGCCCAATCTGTGATATTGTAAATCAGTTTTCAGATGGCCATAGGAGTTGTAGCAAGCTCAGTAAAAGAAATAGCTCATTATATGTTTGTTCAGAGGGACTGAACAATCAGAGAACTTCAGCTCTTTCAACATAAGTAAATAGGTATGGAAGTATAGATTGAAAAGCAACTCTGGGTATGGAAGGGCCAGGCATGGTGGGATACGTACAATGAGGAATACATCACTCATGTGGCACAGAGTCTAGATTTCTCTGGAATCCACACTCCCAAAGTGGATTCAGTCAAGGGCTGTGCTATTTTACTTTTACTGGAGCCAAATTATAGTTTAAAATGAGAGAAATACTTTGTTTGGGCTAATGCAAAAACATGGCATTCAGCTACAACAGCACTGAGATTCAGAAGTGAGGGCCCAGTCCCAGTGCAATTTTTAAGATTTACATCTTTTTATTACAATCTTGCACAGACTTTACCCTCCAGAGTTTGTTTTTCACCTTAACCTAATTCTATCCAATCTATCATATTTTCTTAGTAATGTTCTGAGAACACAATTTTTTTTTTTTTTCTTGCTGGAAAAATTAGCTCTAACTGTTCTATATTTGCAGGATAATGGTGACATTGGAATGAAGGGAATGACACACTGGTTTTCAGTAAGGCTTTCATAAATTGTCTGCTTAGATTTATGGTACGTCACTTGATTTACAGCACTCCTCTCCTTTTTTTGTGGATGCTGTTGTCTATTAACATTTCTACAGTAACACTCTTCCTTTTTTTAACTTATTGGAGGCTGAAGTAACACATCTTTACAACTGTATTTTTAAATTTGGATTACTTGATAGTCACAATTGCTCTTAATAAGAATAGATCTTTTTTTCCAAGATACTCTTTTTTCTTGAGCCCTTGATGCCTTTGGTTTTTATCTTACAAATACTGTTGAAAAAATGCTGTTTAAATTTTAAAGGTGCTAAAGCTTACTCTGACAAATAAATCTATCTTCTGCTATGCTCAGAATTGCTCCTAAGTTTGATGTATTTTATACTCCTCAGGGTCTCCAGCTTTTTCCGGAAGACAGTCAGTGGTCAAAGGTGGTAAATTTCTATTTTCTCAAGGCATGAAGACTGAATTTTGTTGTTTCTATAATGAACTCACTACAGTATCTTTATTGGAGGGAGTTCAAGGAATTTTCCCTCGCATCCCTTCAGGCTGTGCACTTACGGCAATTAAGAGTCTATTTATGGTCCAGGGCATAATTTCCTATGTTGTAGTATATAAATGCTGTCCAAGTGAGTGCCTCTTCCTGCCTGTGTGCATTACTGGGGGCCGGTATTGCCACCATCAAGGGTAGTATATTAATAGATCACATTATCCCTCCAGCTGAAGGGAAGAAAAATGACAATTCAGATAACTGTTACAAACCCACAAGAGGACCTTCAGGTTCCACAAAGCTCCTGTTTCCCTTTTGCCCATCACTGGCTAATACTTGTCACTAGGAAAATGTCTCTTTCTACCTGACACCTGGTGTTACCTACGCTGTCTCATGTCGCTCAGTGAGAAAGAAGTTCCCTTCCCTTGTCATACTCACAAAACTTATGTGTAAAGTTTTAGAGAAAGGCACAAGACTGTTTTCCAAGACTGCTAGGAGGAGGAATGTAATGCTTTGTTGTTTGCCAGTTAATGGGCAATTGCTTTCAACAATAGAGAAATATGGAAGTACAAGCATGGCAGGAATGTATTACAACAGTATTAAGAATGGGGTTATTAGGTTTAGAAACAGATACACAGAACTAACTGAAGGCCCCGATGATCACTATTTCTGTGTTGGATTAACTCCAAGCTAAATTCTCTTTGTTTCAGCTGGCAAGCTGCCAGACTGCTCTCATGCACTCAGTGTGTGGCATCAGCCTTTTGACAAAATCCTTACGTCATCTATTGCCTTTATTGTCTGGGACCAGCCACCATGGTGGGCTTGCTTGGTCCTCTGTGTATGAAGCATCTCAATGTCTGTCTTTAATCCCTGTATTCACAGTCATCTCCCCAAGGTGCTTAGGTTGGTCCAACACCAGGAATGTCATGTGATAACCAACAGCTTTGGAAATATTCCCAAGCACATCCAATATTGTTTTTGGCTTTTGTAACCAAGGTTCTTGGTTGGCTGCTGGACTCCTCATTGTTTCTATCTCTTTCTTTGAGCACACTGCATTATATGTGTGTAATTTGCAAAGTAGTGAACTACAAAGTGAACGTTTAATGTGACTTGATCTGTATTTTCTTTTCCTTTTTTTTTCTTTTATTTTGAAGTCCATTAGGCTATTTTCTATTAATCTAAGACTGAAGATATTGTTGTGGTTTGCTTTTTTTTTTAAAAAAAACCAAACTTCCCTTACTACAAGTATTTTTCCTAGTAATTTAAGAAATTTTCTCCAAACTTGCAAATTTTCATGACAAACTTTTGCCTCCTAAATCATTAGGTAGCCATGGTCAGGCTGCCTATGAGATAGACTAGACTCGCATGCACCTACGACGGGAGCCAAGGAAGTATGTGAAGTTGATTATAAGAAATGCCAAGACACGGTTCTTGTTCTTTCTACTCTTGGAAGGACACAGATGATTTCTGCTGTGATTTGGGAGTGTGATGGTCTTGGGAAGATTTCATATGGAGATCAAAACAAGGACTGAACAAGATGCTTCAGACAGCACTGCTGAGGAAAAAGAAGAAAAAATGCTGTCCAAGATAAGAAAAGAAAAAGGAGAAAAATATATTTCCTATCATCTTGCAACTGTTGACTAAAGGAGCTTACATTTAAGGCCTGGCTTGTCAAGAAATATAGCAACATCTGTTTTTGCAAAGCATACTACAAGTCTCTGAATATAGACAAAGCAAAAATCTCCTACCCATATGACAACCAGACTCTATGTATGAAATAACAAGGCTTTTTCAGACCATATGAAGCATATAACCAGTTACTTCACTGACAAGAATTCTGAAGAAAGATGCGACACAGAATTTTCCACCGAAGATGATCGTTTGTCTAACTTTATTGCTGGAATCTTTTTCTGGAACCTCCTTGAGCTCTGATTTAGGAAGGCAGTGACTTCTCTTCAGACTTTGACTGCTATTGCTATCCTCCCCAGCTGTCCTCTCTGTCTCTACTGCAAGGCTGGGTAAAATCAGTGAAGGTGATTTTAGAAAGCTGCGATGATGACTGTGGCCTTTGTATAATTCTTTCACGAATAATTGGGCTGTCCATGCACTGAGTGGGGAGGGGAGGTGGAAATGTCTAAGCTTTTTCAGTTATCCTAAGAGATAAGATCACTGAAATAATCAAGGATAAATACTGTCTGCGTACTGCTTTAAAGATTTTGTGCCTATTAAATTTGCTCCCGATCTTTACTAATTATTTTAAAATTTAATTTGGTATTTCTAGGTATTTTCTGACACACAGGAACAAGAATTCTATGGTGAAAAAAAAACTTGGAAGGAGGCCATACCAAATCAGCTCTGTTCCAGGATGATTGGGGGTAGCTTGTGCTTCTGCCAGGGTACAAAGGATACACTAAATCCAAAGGTTTGCCAGCTAGGGTTCAAAAGAACATTCTTAAGGGAAAGGAAAAAGTCTCCTGAAAAAAACCCCACCAAAACCAAAAACCAAAAAACAACCTTTAGACAATTGTCCTTTCCCCTCCTTCATCTAAAGAAAAGTAGCTGAGGTGTGGTAACAGCATGGTCTGACACAGCTGAGAGCAAACCTGTGCACAGTAATCAGAGGGAAAACACAGGGACCAGGATTGTCTTTTAATTTGTCCATTGCCTGAGGATGAAAGAAAGCTGCTGTCAGTCACAAAGTGCAAAGGAAGATGTTCTAGTGCTCAGGACTGCAAAAGGGGCTTTGTTATCCCTCCAGTGATCTATGAATAATTTCTGATTTAAAACCTCCGAGTCACTTGCAAAGCCAATTTGAGAGAGAACATTAACAAACATTTCTTCTAGGAGTTCTGGAGAGAAAAAAAAAAAAAAAAAAATCCCTCCTGCCCTTAATTTTTGCCTGGTATTATCTGCTGTACAAATGTCATTAAGTGACATTTCTCTCCTAGAGGCCATCCAGTATATATGAGGATTATTATTCCCTCCTTCTCCTCTCTCTCACTGAAAAACAGATAGTGGATGACAGTTAATGAGGGGGACTCTAATCTGACAGTGCTATGAAAGCTGCTGCCAGAAAAGATCTTGATAATGGCATAAGAAATCCTTTCTATCCCAAACTACCATTAAGGCTCCTGTCTGCAGCAGGGAACTCAGGACATTCTCCTCTAATCAAAGCTTGTTAGATCTGTATCCTGTTGTACTTCTGCAATCTGTTTAAGAAGAAAACCCCAAAGAGTCATAAGGAAAATAAAAGAAAATAAAGGCATTCAAAATGTAAAGACCTACTGAGATTATATTTCTAAATGGGAGTTTGTTGCCATTGTTCTGTGCTCAACAATTAAGGCGGATTTTGTTTTCAGTTACTGTGCTATCCCAGAGTTACTCTGTGTGCATATATACGTGTATAGAAACAGCGATTCCACTGTGGGAAGTACTGTATATCGTGTGGGACTTCCTGAACTGGAGAGCTTGCTGTCTAAGTTTATATGGCAGATGGCCTCCTCACAATTTTACGTAGTACAAGCTGTTCTTGATTACCTGCTCTAGCCCATGTGGTATGGACAGAAATTGTCTCCTCAGCCTCACTCCTATGCCTTCAAACGCAGATGACCACTCTATGGTAGGGGGGTGAAGTTTCTCTGAGGTGACCCCAAAGTGTTTCAGAACAGAAGCTTATTCTAAATAGTTACTTGATCAAGATTTTTAGTTCAGTATGGTCGGTCCTACAGTTTCAATGTGCAGCCCCACCTTGGCACTTCACTTATATTTGGGAAGGGCGTTTCTGTCTGTTGAAGGACAGAAAATGAGCAACAACCAGTTGGACACAGCTTCTCGTTTTGCTCATGCAATGATTTGAGATATTTTACAGTTCTTGAAGAGGGTTTAACACAGACCTAGGTTGGGGACTATGAGAAAGACAATGGTGGGAAGTGCAGAGAATTTAAAAATGAACATTTGTTTTCAGTGAATCCCAGCACAGAGGAATTTTAGCATCCACTTTGCTACTTGTTCAGTCTTTACTGAACTTTCCCAAAGGGTTCTTCCTTATATGTGTATTTCAGTAAAAAGAGAAAAGTGTCTTTGATATAGTTCCCTTTCTTTGAGCAAATAACAGGCCATCCAGGTGCTCAGTGCTTCCAAAAAGGAAAACTTGAATAAGGCAGTCAGCATACCTAGCCTTGCATTTTGTAGGGTTAAACTTCATACAGTCTTGCAAATAGCTTTGATAATTTGTGAAGAATGACACTTATAGGTGCATGGTGTGCCCTCTGTACCACCTTCCCCATCGTATATTGTCTGTACACAAAAAGTTTTATGTCTATGTCCTTGTCTCCAGACATCCCTGGGTTTTTTTCACCTACACATTCAATTTTAGTGTTCCATCTGGTTTCAACCTGCTTAATGTTGTACTTCGGCCTTTAATGACAGAGGACATCAAGTGCCAAGGTCCTTATTTTATTGCAAAAGATGGCATGCAGATATTCTTTAAATGGTTCTGAATCATCTAAAGCCCCTGTTTGGATGGTTTCAAAGGCAGCCTGAGTTTATCAAGCTTCTACTGCAGAACTTGATAGCATATCATCCTCTTCTAACAGGTTAATCTTTTTAAAAGAACTCTGTCTGTGGTTCTTTAAATTCATAAATGCCCTTTTTTGCCTACTTCAAAGCTAGAAAATATATTTTTTAATGTGAAAATTGCACACAACTTTGTCTTAATTTGTCTTGACAGGTACAAGCTGTTGCGTGACCTAAAATCCAGGAAAAAACCCCAACAAAAACTCTACCTTATAAATGCATAAAATATTTTTTGTCATTTTTACACTCCAGATTGAGACATCTGTAAATACTTGTTGCTTTAAAATCTTGAGTCTTGTTTACTTCTGGAGAAGAGACTGAATCAAAATACTGTAGACCTTCAACTCAGGAATCTGATAATGATAATCTGGTAATTTTGAAGTGTTTGAAACTGCTGGAATAGTTGTAATAAGTACTCCAGTGAGTTTGGGCTACCTTTCACTTTCCCATCTTTGGATATGTCATCTTTTTATGTAGGAAAACTTTCTGAAAAACCTCCATGAGTGTCTTGGGGTCAGTCTCCACAGTGGAGGCTTTGCCTCCAATTTCCTGATATGCACAAGGGATTGTGCTGGTCCAGAGACAAATTGCCAGCTGGGACAGATTGTGCTGAACTTTTCTTTTCCTCAGTTTAGAGTCATGGCCCATGTGTGCAGAACAGCCGTGCTTTGGCAGTGTCTGTTGTGTCCCAAGCGCCTGTCGCAGTAAGAAGGCCACATAATTTGGCAAGTGGCAGTACAATATTGTCTGCCGCAGACATCTAATTGGTGTTAAATTGCTTCTGTGACTTGTACACACAAAAGGCTGGTTTTCTTGGGTGCATTTCTAAATAGATGTTTTATTTCCTTAGATTTTAAACTGTGATTTCTGCTTGTCCATACGTTTCTTATGGACATATGAAATCGCAGTAGGCCCCATTCTGAATCTTCAGGCAACTTAAATATTTTTAGGGTGTTGTCCTTCACTTATCCACAGGGAGATATCTCCTCAGCAGAAGCTAAAATTCTCTATAGAAATACCTCAGCCGTACAGAAAAGATACTTTCTCCATAAAACTTGTATGGTGGTTTTGCTAATATTCCCAAAAAATTTCACAGCAAGGATCAAATTCTCTATTATACTCTGTATGTTTACCTAGAAATCTAAAATAGATTTTTTTTTTATTTTTTTTTGTTAGCAGAAAAGTCTGCTTAGAATGGATGAAATTACATTATTAAATGAAGATCACCACGGAAATAATATAACTGCTGATGTTCTAATGATACTTTAATGTTAACTTAGTGCTTCTAAATAATCAGTAATCAGAAGCTTGAATTAGACTGAGATAGATTGAGCTAAGTGCTTGACTATTCAAAGTGAATGTAAGAGATTTGGCAGAAAGTTCAGTGCAGTCAGAGGGAAAAAATGTACTGCATTAAATCTGCAGGACTAAAGAAATCATGCTTCTATTTTATTTTAAGTAAACACTTTATCTTTTGATATATCTTGGTTTTTCTTCACGTGAATCATGAATCATGCAGCACTTCAAGCCCTGATTAATATTCTTAATTGCTCTCCTTTTTTCTTTCTTGCAGCTGGCAGATGGAACACTGCAGATCAGGCGGTGCTGTATCAGTACAGTTTATAAAGCTTGTGAACAAATGGAGTTACAGTCTGCATGTTTATACCCTTCGATCCATACACAATTGGAAAAAGGTGCAATAATCAAGACTTGACTTTTTTTTTTCTTTTTCTTCTTTTTCTTTTTCTTTTTCTTTTTCTTTTTCTTTTTCTTTTTCTTTTTCTTTTTCTTTTTCTTTTTCTTTTTCTTTTTCTTTTTCTTTTTCTTTTTCTTTTTCTTTCTTTTTCTTTCCTGTCTCTGCGGTATTAACACTGCTGGGAGCAGATGATATGATGTGGACCTTGAGCCAATTTCTGAAATGCCAAACACTTTGCAGCAAGAAGGGCATCTGGAAATCTTTCAGGGAATGCCAGGAAGATGTCGATCTTGCACCAAGCTGGGTTGAACATTTCTTAGTGGGAGTGTTGATTGTTTCTATGCTTTCCCATGCCAGTGCTAATTCAGGTGAACGTACAATGAATCCATAAGAGAGAGCATCATATTAGTAAGAAGCTGAGTGATGATATCTAATTAGCTGAAAAGTGAATGAAGGATCAATAATTCCCCTTGTTTGCTAGGGGCAAAAAATGAGTTCTCTAAATGAAAGAATCCTAATTACACTAGAAGTTTAAGTGGTTATCTGGTCAAACTTCCTTCCATGTAAAAGAATGACTTTTCTCACTAACAGCAAAGCAACCTCTATTTTGATATGAAAAGCAAAAACCTTCATTCTCTGTCATGACTATTAGCAAAACCAGTTAATAAATGAAGCAGAAGAGTGGCCAGTTCATTTTATAATGTCAATATTGGTTGTTAATGCTAAAATTAGATTACATTTTTATGTGGTCAGCATTAATATTCTGATCTATGTATTTGCAGTGAAAATATTTTAGCCTAAGAAAAGTCATTATGCTATACACAATTCAGTTGGTTTTTGGACACAGGAAAATTTGTGTATTTTTCAGTTACACTTGTAGGATGACATGTGTTTTCTCAAGCATTGTTTAGGACTTGCCATTGCACTATCCCATGAAGGCACCAGAGTCTGACCAACATAACAGAAGGTGACTGGCTAAAATTTGGGGCTCTACTTTGAATATTTCCCTTGGAAGAAGGTAGCAAATGAATCAAATGGCTTCATGTGATTGCTTGAATGTGACTATAAAAACAAGAAAAAGGATCTATCACAGGTTATGACAGCAGCACATAGCACTGCAGCAGAGTCCCCAAGCTCAGACATCATAATTGCTCATCAGCTATTTCTCTGAAATGTTTTGGGACTTTGTCATCAAAAGGACTCTGTGATTACAAGAATGATGTCAACTTGCAGGAATTCAAAGAAGTGTATATTGGAGAACATCCAGTGAAACTACTGGATGTGATGCTACAAGACCATTTAAATGCCAGAAATATTCTGGATGTGTTTCCATTTAGGACCCACCAGTTCCACCCTGGCTGCAGCCTCAAGTGTCAATGCAAAGCAATGCAAACTCAGCTCAGAAATTACTGTGCACTCCAGTGATAAGGTGGAAGCCTAAGCAGGTTCCCACACTCTCATACTTACACGTAGGAATTTTCTTATAGTTTCAACTTCTCTGAATTGAAACTATATCTCAGTTTATGTTATCATTCTCATTGTTAATAGCTGATGGGACTTCTGTAAGCAGCAAGTATCTGGTTACAATTCCCTGAATATTTCAATGATTCTTTCCTTTGCTGTAGTTGTCACTGAGCTTGCATTTTTGTTGCAGTGTTTGTCACAATGCTAAATTCTCATAGTTGCTGCATAGTTTTGTCAAATATTTTATGCATTCTTTGCTGGTAACCAAAGCATCATGGGGTTGGATGCTGTACCAGCAACCTTTTCATTTTGAATAAAACTATCTCATCCCTTTTTTTTTTGCTTCATTTTCTGTAATAATTATAATTAAATTGCTTAAGTTGGAATAAAATTGTTCTGTGTTTCCTGTTTCTAGTTGGGTAGAGATGTCTCTTTTTGATTTGATTTACCACCTTGATGTACACAGTGTCCAATTTTCTCTCTGGCAGTATGTGACAGTTATAACACAGTTCGCATTCCAGGCAGGATTGAGGGTGAAAACAGAGTTGTATTAGAGAAATTGTTTGATATAAATTGGTCCATTTTTTGCAGGACATCAAATCAACAAGCTTAACATCTGCAAACCAGGATTTTTTTCTTCCCTCCAGGCATCCCAGCATTGTGGTTCTTTAGCATGTGAACTTGCAGTGAACTATCTGTTCTAATAGGCTTCATCTTCATTACAACATAATCTAATGTATAAGTGTAAACTAGTAATTAGATGTTAGTGCTTTTTGAAGTGTGATTTATTTGGAGGAAGCTAAATTCTAGTAAAATAAATACATTTCTATTTGAATGCTGACAGAAGATGAGTAGAGCATGTGATCATTCCTTGTATCTTTACGAAGTGACTTCCTAATGAAATCAGATATTTTAAATATCTAGATCTGTAGCTCAAGACTTATCTGACATTTCATTATCATATGAATTATATTTTTAGCTTGACAAGTTTAGATGTAAAACTTGGGTATTAAGTATGATGTGAAAAATTGACTAGGAGAATTATAAAGATTCTAATATCTCAGCATTTTATTTGCTTTTATTGATCACTGCAATCTAGCTGATGTGTCAGCAGCCAAGAAGCATTCAAAGTAAGTTGATATATTAAAAATGATACAACCTTTTATCTAGATTTATATTAGATGCAATCAGGTGGCACACTGCTGTGATCTACTTTGTGACTTTCAAAATTGGTTATGTCAAAATCAAAGGAAATTGGACTAAATATTCATATTTCAGTGCTAGTTGTGCTTATTTATTCAGGTATTTACTGTGATACGGTCCCTAACACTCATTCTGAATGAAAACCTAGAGACTTACAACTACCCTAAAAAATGAAGTTTTCCAACAGAAAATTGTTTGCATTTAAGTATTGCATTTAAATTGGATCAGATCATCCTTGAGGTCCCTTCCAACCTGGCATTCCATGATTCTGTGATTCTATACTGCATACTTAGGTGATACAAAACTATTGCATCAGGGTGATAGGGTATAGGTGATATACCCTAGGGTGATAACTAGGGTGATAGGGTGATAACTAGGGTAGTTATCATATTTTGGCTTTATACAGTTTTTATTGAATTATATCCTGAATAATACACAGCAAAATTGCTGTTACCAAATCTGACTGTGTTACAATTTTTTTTTAAGCTTGACTAATTTAAATCAGATTTATCTGAAACCTGATATATCATGCAACAATCTGAGTGGGAACTTTGGTTACAACGAAGTGATCTCGTGCCGTCCAAGTTATATATGCTAAAAAGACAGATTTTTTAGTTGTTGAAAATGCATATGAGATTGGTAAAATTTATAGTAAAAAACGTCTGAGGATTTAAAAGTGATGTTTAACAAAGAGATAGTTCTCTTTTAGAATAAATCCCAGCCATGTCTAAATTAATACCGTGTCTGCTGCTAAATGTTTCATTTTTATCCGGCAGAACATAGATAAGGCAGGGAGATGTATGGCCATGTAGATGCAAACTTCTTCCTTGTGTTGAACAGGGTAAGTCACTGAAGGGGGTGGTCCAGGGAGAGATGGGTCTCAGGCAGAGATGGGCTCAAATTTGTATTCTGACACAAACTTATGCTGAGGTAAGCAGGGAAAGACCAGCAGACCCTTATCCAACAAAAGGGTTTGTTTTCATTTTCAGTGGGTCATGAAATCCCAAGGTCTGCTGTACACCTAAGAAGCTTGTGCTCTCCATCTCCTACTTTCCTAAATGTTTAGAACATTTTTATTGAACTTTTCTATTTCACAGTGTATTCTGAAATAACAGAAAATACACTAAAGATGATGTTTGTTTCCCTTCAGCAGTCTGAAAACAAAGATCATTGCACAGGGAAACCCAGCAGTGACTCTTAGGACTGTTCTGGAAACCTCTGAAGGGGTGAAGAATGTACAGAAGAGAGAAGTACAATTGTATCAATGCAGAAGGAAACATGGGAAAAAAACCCCCAACCCACAAAACTGGTATGTTTCCAGGTTATGTTTCTTTCAAAATAGCATTGATAATAAGTGGAGATGGAGGTAAAAGTGATGATGAAATAGTGAAATGATAGTCAAAGGAAAGATGTAGTCTTACTTAGGAGCCACGAGGTCCTTCTGTTTCTATCTTCTTCCTTCCTCTTCTGCTTTGGAGACATTGTGGGGGTTTTTTGGGAAAATGAAACATAATCTTAAGAAAGCCTGATGTGAGAGGAGTGTGTGCCTGGAGATTTTTTATTCACACTGTTGAGGTGGATGCCACATATCTGCTTTGTTACTTCAAAGGGTGCTGTTATTGCTTTGACGTGCATACGGTTCATCTAGACTTTGGTATCTGGCCAAAACTTTTCTATAGGAAAAGTTCAGCAGCAAAGTGGGTCTCAAACTTCTGCACCAGATTACTTCCTTCCTTCTACTTTTACCTCTGAAAAAAAAAATATTTTCTATGCTGGACTATATTCTTCTTCGCTTTGGACCTCAGAAGGTGCTCAGAAAACATTTGACTTTATTTTTCAGCTCAGCGCTCTTTCCTCTGTTGTCTTGTAATTCTAGGATGTGTCAAATACATAACCAGAAGCATACCTTTTCCCCCTTGCTTTTGTTAACTGCTTTATTCTTTGTAAGGACTATCTTCAAGGAAAAACGTCACTAATGCAGATGATATGAAAATATATTTTTTTCTGCATGGATATATTTATAATATACTTTTCTATCAATATTTCAGCAAGGAAAGTGAAGAAATTCGATGTTGCTGCTCAGTCAAACTTTCTTCCTGAAATCTAGTCTATCTGTTGTGCTCATGCCTGTTACAGCAGGAACATACATCAGGTTAACCAGCTCCATCTCTCCAGTGCAGCAGGGTGGGCTTTAATCTACGGTTTGTAGAAGTCCCCCTGCTCTGTCAAAATTTTTTTCTATTATCTCTAATAGCCCATAGCCTCTCGCTGTGCTCCCTTGTTTTTCTCCCTTATTACCATTTCCAGATTGAATGTCTGATCTTCAGTGCATGATCCTGACCACAGTATCCTAGTGGCTTTTTTAGCTTCTGTTTCTCCTGCTCACTCTCTCTCATGCTGCTGACATATTGTACTTCCAGAACTAAGGAAGATTTATCAGGACTGTGCTACACTTCTTCCAAATCAGCCCTCCCTGAGAGCAGAACAAGTGATGCCTTCCATTTAACACTGCTGGCCCTTACCCAATTTTCAATATCTAGTGGAAGGATTTTTTATTTGAAAAGTGCTGCTTGTGTATGCTGCCAGAATTAAAGTCCTTTTTCCATGCAAGGTAGAGCTCAAGCAGTCTCTGCTCAGGTATTCCTGCCGTGCCTTACCAACGCTTCTTGAGAAACTGCAAGTTGTGCAAGCCCATTTGTTCCCTGACCTTTACCAAGACAGGAAGCCATTCTAGGAACAATAGAAAGTGACCATTGTTTTATTTATAACAGGCTATAAAAGGATAAAAAATATACAGTGTTGAAGGTATATAAAACCTTTAGTGGCCAATAAAACCCTCAGTAGCCAATAAAGCCAGTTCATGGAGCTGAAGCCTCTGACAGCCGCTGCAAAGGGGACTTTTGGGACAGTCCCTGCTAAGGAGGAATGGGTGGTTTCCATACAGAATGAGGTATTGTTAAGGAGGAGTACTTTTAGAAGGAGAAGGGCTTTTACTTTTAAGTAACCTAGTTTGAATAGAAAAGGACAGGTGGGGATTTCTGAAAAAGCTGTGCATGGTTGTCCAGGACTGGCTTTAGGAACATGGACAAACCTTTAGACAGTTAGCAGTGCCTTCTAGTTTCCCCTATACACTTTATTTGGTTCCTCTTCTGCTGCTCTGTGTCACAGCTTGTGCAGAGACAGCATTACACAGTACCCTGCATTCACCCTAAAAGGCTTTTGCATTTGTGCTGCTTGCTTGACAGGGATGGGAGAGAGATGGAAGGAACAAGCATATTCCTGTCTTGTTGTAGAGAGCAAGTGCAATGGGGCCAGTGGGTTTTTATTGGTGTGAGTAAGGATGAGAACACTCTTGTCTGTGTACTGTGGGTTCCTAGTAATTTAAGTTTTATATCAGTGAAGCTTTCCTGATTGCAGGAATTATTTTCTGATTCACATAATCTTAAAGGAGATCAGCACCTGAGGTATGCAGCTCAGACATGGGACATCAGCTGCATCTTCATGGCAACCTGGGTGACCACGTGTGTTGGTGGAGTTCCACTGAAATGAGAACAAAGCTTCAGGGAGATCAGAGCTGTGCTTAGCACCTTGCACAGCACGGTTCCTTCCTTCCTCCTGCATCAGTGATTTCCAGAGCACATCTACAAACAAAATTCAAACTGCTTGATTACACGGGGAGTTTGATCATGTATATACATTAAAGTCCTGTGGATGACATCAGCATTCACTGAAACAGTCCATTATTGATCTGATTTCAGTACAATGGGATTTTACCCCTCCAGAACAGGAATGGGTATTGTGAAGGTTACTTTATCATACTGCAAAATATGACTTAACCCAAAGCCTACTGACACACACTACTGGAGTTACCCTTCACATATGAAGTTTAGTTTTTGTTTTGTGCTTTTCAAAATTGCTCTGGAATAAGAGGTGAAGAAATGTGATTTTGGGAGTTATTGAGAGCACAAGATCTGTCTATCAAGGCTCCTAGAGTCATATTTTTGGCTTATTTCTGGCAAGTCTGTGCTGTTTAGTGTTCTTATTTATAAACCTGTTAACAAAATACTGATTTGGGATATATATTTTTTCCTTCAAGAGAAAAAGCTTTCACATTTGGGTTGGAAATTAGAAGATGTTGCTCATTTTGCGCTGGAGCTGCCACATCTGCAGTTGGAACTGTGCCGAGTTTCTGATGGAAGAATAAGCAGATGGACTTGTAACCTTTACAAAGGGTATATTACAGCAAAGCAAATGGGAATTAAATTAGTGAAGTTGTTCACTCAATCATTTTATGTGAAAATGCAGAAAGTTCAGACACATCTTTGTATTGGAAACAGTTATATATTCATCTTTTTCTGGTTTTCTTTTATTATATTTTGGTGAGAGGGAAAGGATGAGTTCCTCTGCCTCAATGGTGCCATAGCTGGAAAGTAATTTTTTTTTTTCCAGACACAAACGTCCCTAGTGCAATTTTGAGAAAACACTAGACTGAAATGTAGACTTGAAATAACGGAAAAGTGTTGATATTTAACCCCGATAGGCAGCTAACCCCCATCTAGACATTTGCTGACTCCCTACCGGTGGGATGAGGGAGAGAATTGGAAGGGTAAAAGTGAGAAAGCATGCGGGCTGAAATAAAGACAGCTTAATAGGTAAAGCAAAAGCTGTGTGCACAAGCAAAGCAAAACAAGGAATTCATTCACTGCTTCCCATGGGTGGGCAGGTGTTCAGCCATCTTCAGGAAAACAGGGCCCCATCACACCTAGTGGTTACTTGGGAAGAAAAATGTCAGCTCTCTGAACCTCTCTTCTTCCTCCTTCTTCCCCCTAGTTTTATTTCTGAGCATGATGTCATATGATACAGAATACCCCTTTGGTCAGTTGGGGTCATCTGTCCCAGCTGTGTCCCCTCCCAACTCCTTCTGCACCCCGAGCCTGCTCACTGGTGGGGTGGGGTGAGAAGCAGAAAAGGCCTTGACTCTGTGTAAGCCCTGCTCAACAATAACAAAAACATCCCTGTGTTATCAATACTGTTTTGGTAAAAAATTCAAACTGTAGCAGCACACCAGCTACTATCAAGAAAAATTACTCTATCCTAGTATGTTGAGTTTGTGTGGCAAGGTTTTGGTAGCAGGAGGGCTACAGGGGTGGCTTCTGTAAGAAGCTGCCAGAAGCTTCCCCTGTGTCTGACACAGCCAATGCCAACTGGCTCCAAGATAGACCTGCTGCTGACCAAGGCCGAGCCAATGAGCAGTGGTGGTAGCGCCTCTGCTAACATATTCAAGAAGGGGAAAGTTGCTGCACAACAGCAACTGGGAGAGAGGAGTGAAAATATGTGAGAGAAACAACCCTGCAGACACCAAGGTCAGGGAAGAAGGAGGGGGAGAAGAGATTCCCCTGCAGCCTGAGGTGAAAACCATGGTGAGGCAGGCTCTCCCCTTGCAGCACTGTGGGTGGGGAGGTAGAGAAATCAGGAGTGAAGTGGTGCTCAGGAAGAAGGGAGAGGTAGAGGAAGGTGTGTTAAGATTTGTTTTTATTTCTCATTACCCTACTCTGATTTTGATTGGCAATTAATTAAATTATTTTTTCCCCAAGTCAAGTCTGTTTTACCCACGATGGTAATTGCTGAGTGATCTCCCTGTCCTTATCTCGACCCACAAGCCTGTTGTTATATTTTCTCTCCCCTGTCCAGCTGAGCAGGGGGAGTGATAGAGTGGCTTTGGTGGGCACATGGTGTCCAGCCAAGGTTAACCCACAACACTCAGGCAAAAACAGTACAAAAAGAAATCTCATAAAGCCAAAGGTAAAGACCTTCATAGGAAGTGAAACAGATGATTTTTTTTTTTCCCTTGTGCATTATAAATGTGATTCAGATGAACAAGTTCAAGTTCTGCTTTTTAAATTACACTTTTCCTTAAGGCATATTCTTGACTTTCTCATTAGATTTGGTGTAAGAGATTATTAAGTGACACTTTTTGACGTAAGATCCAAGTTTGGAGGGTGATGAATTCTTTCTTAGCATCTCACGTTTTTCACTGGGATTTTTGTTTGGGATGAAAATGTTACTGCTGTCACTACTCAGTGTCAACAATATTGAGAAAAAAAAATCAAACAGCTAACTTGGAAATGAGGCAGGGAACCCAAGAGAGGAGTCTTCTTTAGCATCCTGCCTATAAACATTTCTTTAAGGTATAATATCTCTCTACTACTTTTACAGTCAAGGACAATGTGTTCTGGTTTTGCACTGAACAGAGCAAACTGGACAAAACTGTAGGAGTAGAAGAGAAGCAGGCTCACACAACATAAATTTTAGGTAGAACACAAGTTAAAAAGGTGTGAATAGATACTACTGCCAGCAAAGAGGCTGTTAACAGAAAGAATTAACTACATATTTAGTAGAAAGTCTCCAGTCTCTGTTGTCTTGAGGCTCAGTGGTGCTACTGATGTGCCTCTGGATAAACGAAAGCAAAACCTCATTAAAATGTAGCTCCTGGTGATTCTTGTAAAGGCTGCATTATCCAGAGCAGATGATAGCAATAGCAAAAAAGCGAACATGTCCGTTTCTTTGTCTGATTGGCAGCTCCATAATAAATACTACATAACATACCAGGGATAATATGAGAGTAGGTCATGGAAACACAGTGGTCTTGATATTTCAGTGAGCTGGGTTCCAGCCAGCAATGCACATTTTAAACATGGCCAAAGATAAAGATTAAGTTATTAAGGTTATATTGAGGATCAAATAATGACATGACTACAGGCTGAGGGGGAAATCTAGTCTCAGAGCAAGAACTCTGAAGAGAATATGGGATGCTAAACATGCTGCAGCTGAAGGGAATATTTTAATTCATAAAAGGATAAAAGCCCAGAATTGCTGATGAGAGAGAGAGAGCTGATGATATCTACCTTGAGTTTAGCAAGGGATTTGACATTGTCTCTGAAAACTTCCTTGTATTCAAGTTGGGATATTACAAGCTGGCTGGGTGGGCTATGAGATTGGGGAAAATAACTGTCTGGATCAACATACAGTAATAAATGGGTTGTATTCAGCGTGGAGGCCAGTGTCATGAGGACTTCCTTGGGGCTCTGTACTGTCAACTATGCTGTTTATTACGTTATGGTAGGTTGACCCTGGCTGGATACCAGGTGCCCACCAAAGCTGCTCACGGATTGTGATAAGGACAGGGAGATCACTCAGCAATTACCATCATGAGCAAAACAGACTCAACTCAGAGAAATTAATTTCATTTCCAATCAAATCAGAGTAGGCTAATGAGAAATAAACTCAAATCTTAAGACACCTTCCATCCAACTCTCCCTTCTTATTGGGCTCAGCTCTGCCTCCAGTTTCTCTATATCTGACCCCAAGCAACACAGGGGGACTAGGAATGGGAGTTGTGGTCAGTTCATCACATGTTGTTTCTGCTGCTCCTTCCTCCTCAGGAGGAGGACTCCTCACACTCTTCCCCTGCTCCAGTGCGGGCTCCCTCCCATGAGAGACAGTCCTCCACAAACTTCCCCATCATGAGTCCCTCCCATGGGCAGTAGTTCTTCACGAACTGCTCCAGCCTGGGTCCTTTCCATGGGGTGCAGTCATTCAGGGACAGACTGGTCCAGTGCGGGTGCCTCAGGGGGGTCACAAATCCTGCCAGCAAACCAGCTCCAGTGTGGCATCCTTTCTCCACGGGGCCACAGGTCCTGCCAGGAGCCTGCTCCAGCATGGACTGTGGGAAGTCCCCTGCAAGGATGAGCCCCTGGAACAGCATAGGCTGGGGAGCAGCTCTGTGGGAAAGGTCCTGAAGACCCTCCTGGGGGAAAAGCTGAGCATGGGACCACAGGAACACTGGTAGCAGTGGGGTTACCATCACTCTGGACTGTAGGACAGAAGCAGAGCTAGGACTCTCAGGGAAGGGTTTATTTCCCCTTACTTGGAATTTGTTAGATAAATTCTGGAATACTGTGTCTAATTCTGCTCCCTTTGTTGCAGTAATACGTCAGTAAGCTAGAGTGAGTTAAGAGGGACCTCCAATATGGTGGTCAATGGAGTACTTGACCTGTGAGGAAAGGCTGGGGAGCTGGCCTTATTCAGCCTGGAGCAGAGATGGCTTCAAGGAGACCTAACAGCAGCCCCCAGTGCTGCAATGACCGGGAGGTCGTTGAGGAGATGGCAATTGGCTTTTTGGCTGCTGATCTCTTCTCCCTAGTATCCTGTGACAGGATACATGCAAATAGTTCAAAGCTGCGCCAGGGGAGATTTAGAGTGGATATTAGGAAGCATTTCTTTATTGAGAGGATGGTCAAACACTGGAACAGGCTTCCTACAGAGGTGGTTGGTGTCCCAAGCCTGTCACTATTTAAGAGGCATTTGGACAATACCCTTAGCAACATGGTTTAACTTTTGGTCAGCTCTCAACTGCTCAGGTAGTTGGACTAGATGATTGTTGT
>NW_010298740.1:0-19808 GCF_000700745.2 Antrostomus carolinensis | reverse complement strand
TTTCTTTATTTCTCTATTTTTTCAATTCTCTCTTTCTCTATTTCTCCATCTCGCCCCCAGCCACTCACCTCTCTGTTGGGTGAATTTCTGCTGCAGCAACGCCTTGAAGGGCCACCTCAATGGGTCTTCCCCTTTCTTCAGGGGCTCCGGACTCGTTCCAGATGGTCCTTTTCCTCCAGACGGTTCTTCCCCCGCTTCCAAAGCCATCGCACTGCAATGATCTTCCCCTTTCTTCTGGGGCACTGGACTCGTCCCAGACGGTCCTCTTCTCCAGCAGTCCCTGTTTGGGCGCCATTTGTGTGCATCCCTTCCTGTTTGCTTGCCAGGGTACATCTTTTGGATACATTTCAAGGTTCCTTTCTCAGGCCTTGTTGATGCAGGTGCTTCTCGTATCTCCAGACATGTAACCCTTCAGTTCCCACCATTCTCTCAGGGTACGCCAATACACATTCTCACACTCCCCACAGATAGGTGGCTGAACATGAGCCAGGAGTGTGCCCAGGTGGCCAAGAAGGCCAATAGAATCCTGGCTTGTATCAAGAAGGGTGTGGCCAGCAGGAACAGGGAAGTCATCCTCCCCCTGTTCTCTGGACTGGTGAGACCACACCTCGAATACTGTGTCCAGTTTTGGGCCCGTCACTACCGGAAAGACATTGAGGTGCTGGAACAGGTCCAAAGAAGGACAACAAAGCTGGTGAAGGGCCTGGAGAACAAGTCTTATGAGGAGCAGCTGAAGGAGCTGAGGTTGTTTAGTCAGGAGAGAGGGAGGTGAGGGGAGACCTTATTGGTCTCTATGACTGCCTGAAAGGAGGTTGTAGAGAGGTGGGGGTTCATCTCTTCTCCCAGGTAGCAAGTAATAGAATGAAAGGAAATGGACTCAAGTTGCACCAGGGGAGGTTTAGATTGGATATTAGGAAAAACTTCAACAAAAGGATAGACAAACATTGGAACAGGCTGCCAAGGGAGGTGGTGGACTCACCATCCCCGCTGGTATTTAAACGACAGGTAGACAAGGTGCTTAGGGACATGATTTAGAGGTGGAATGGTAGTGTTAGGTTTATGGTTGGACTTGATGATCTTAAAGGTCTTTTCCAACCACTAAGATTCTATGGTGAAATACAGGGTTTCTAATTTACTAAAAGACAGAGACCGGGAGCAGAATGATTCCTCTGCAATCCAGGAAGAGATGGTCAGTGACCTGCTGCACCACATAGATGTGCACAAGTCTATGGGACTGGATGGAATCCACCCAGATGTTCTGAGAGAGCTGGCAGAGGTGCTCACCAAGCCACTTACCATCATTTTTCAGCAGTCCTGGCTAACTGGGGAGGTCTCACTAGGTTGGAATTTAGCCATTGTGATACCAGTTTACAAGAAAGGCCAGAAAGAGGATCAGGGAAGCTACAGGCCTGTCAGTTTGACTTCAGTGCCAGGGAAGCTGATGGAGTAGATCATCTTGAGTGCCAACATGCAGTACAGAAAGGACAACCAAATGATCAGACCCAGTCAGCATGGGTTTAGAAAAGGCAGATCCTGTTTAACCAACTTGATCTCCTTGTACAACATGGTCACCCACTTAGTGAATGAAGGAAAGGCTGTGGACGTTTTCTATCTGGACTTTAATAAAGCTTTTGACATTTTCCCACAGCATTCTCGCAGAGAAACTGGTTACTCATATGCCCATGGATGGCCATATACTTTGCTGGGCAAAAAAACTGGCTGGATGGGCATGCCCAAAGAGTGCTGAATGTATATGGTGTCAGCATCACACCAGCACTGCACTAGTTAAAGCACCAAAAATAAAACATTACCCAAACTTTACAAAATCAGCCTTTTCTCTTGGATAAATACACTGCTGTTTGTATTTCAGAAAGATTTTATTGAAGTTAGTACTATAGTCCTGTAGTGGTCTGCTGAGTACATCAGTCATACTTCTCGAGCAGATATTTATGAATCATTTTATCTAAAAGACATTCTCAGCTGCATAGCATCTGCAACATAACTGTGTATTTGTGTGTGTGCTAAAAATTCTAATTAAAATTATTTGAAAAAAAGAAATTGGACACTTTTCAAGTTTTTCATCATATCTGACCTTAAATGTTGTTTGTAAAAATGTATTATATCAAAAGTGGCTGTGTGTTTAAATTGAAGCATTAATCTTAATGCCAAATATTATTACATTAATCAACTGGCAAGAGGTGTGTGCTGAACAGTTTTCAACTTTATGCAAATCAAAAGACCCATACCTCTTTTCTTCCAAGAAATCAATGAAATTGCAGAAAAGATAAATCATGGCTACAAGATTACCAACAGCAGCAGCAGCATTTTCACAGGTAAGGGAGTGGACGATGGTAAGCAATTAGACACAGGTAAGAAATTGGACAACCAAATCTATTGCACATTTCAGGAATATTGTTTACATGTTCAAGACTACTAGATATTTCTCAAAAGAAGACAACACCATTCATTAACATCAGTGAGTGATTTTTTTAAAAGTGTGGCTCTTCTGCTTTTGGAAAGTAAGATCTGAGATGAGTAAAACACATTTGTACTGGCCATGGTGGCAATGCCTTGCTGCAAACTGCAAGCTTACAAATGTTCTTCTCTCTTTAAAAAACATTTTTAAAGTTTTTAAGTCTACAAAACTTGTGTTTACAGTCCTGGAGTCTAGCTTGAAACCTTCTTTTAAACACATTTATGTGCACTTATTACAGACTCACGTATTTCATATTTGTCTGATTCAGAGAAAAGAGTGTGACTGTTTTCCTTTTTCCACAATACTAAAACCAAGGTAAAGAATACTCAGCATGAAAATATCTCACAATCATATAAACTTCAAATTCAAACAACTATGCTAGGAAAAGAGAAAAGAAAAGAAAGGAAAAAAGAAAGAAAAAAGAAAATAGAAAAAAGACAAAGGAAAAAAAGAATAAAGAAAAAAGAAGAAAATAAAAAGGAAAGAGAAAAAAACCACAAAAATTGGATTAACTGAATTATTTTACAGGTGTGAAAGCCTAGGTAACCTCAGTCTATTTCCAGCCTAAACTAAAAAGGAATGCAAAGCTGCTTAGAAGCTGCGTCCAGTTCTGGAGCCCCCAATACAAGAAAGACATGGACCAGTTAGAACAAGTCCAGAGAAGGACCACCAGGATGATCCGAGGGCTGGAGCACCTCTCCTATGAAGACAGACTGAAAGACTTGGGGCTGTTCAGCCTGAAAAAGAGAAGACTCCGGGGAGATCTTATAGCAGCCTTCCAATACCTGAAGGGGGCCTACAGGAAAGCTGGGGAAGGACTTTTCATAAGGGCAACTAATGACAAGACAAGGGAAATGGGTTTAAACTGAAAGAGGGGAGGTTTAGATTAGATATTAGGAAGAAGTTCTTCACTGTAAGGGTGGTCAGACACTGGAACAGGTTGCCCAAGGAAGTTGTTGATGCCCCCTCCCTGGAAGTGTTTAAGGCCAGGCTGGATGAGGCTTTGAGCAACCTGGTCTAGTGGAAGGTGTCCCTGCTGATGGCAGGGGGATTGGAACTAGATGATCTTTAAGGTCCCTTCCAATCCAAACCATTCTATGATTCTATGATCTTCAAATTGCTCCCTTGGCTTTTTTGGGGGAGAAAGGGCATTATTCATAAATATAACATTTTAGGTGTCTCTTGATTTTTCTTGTTTTCCCTACCACCCCTCCTCAAAGAAAGAAAAAACCAAAACAAAACAAAACAGAAAATTAGGCAGAATATTTATTCTAAATAAATTTTCCATGAACTAAATTGTTTAAAGACTATTTATGACATCTTTCATCAATATGATTTTCAGAGTTTCCAGAATTATGCACACATCAGGTGTGCAAGAATAATTTGCATCTAGCCAATGTACACATAAAGCATAAACTGGATTTCTTTTTTATTACAGATTTTTTTTTAAATCTCATAGAATCAGAATCTATGTGTCATAATGCAGTGGGTAATAGTAATTCATTTCAGTAAACCACCAGATGCAGTTTTGCATAAACACCATTATAGATCAAAACCCCTTATATATCAAAACTAGTGAAAGACTGAAGTAATAACACAATTCTCTTTATCTAATTAAAGTGAGATGAACTCTTGTAGAACAAATCAATTCTGATATGCTACATTATGACCATTTGCTCAGTATAATAATCCAATTTGAAGCAATTGATACAAGATCAGACCAGATTTGCTATCAGAGGATTTTAATTTATATTTAGAACCAAAATATCTTTACTGAATTTTTGTCAGAACTCAATACTAACCTACTAGTATGTCAAATCTTCAAAGAGGAAGTCATCTGCTATAAATACTGTTGAATTATCCAAAGATTTCAAAGACTTTCTCATGAGAATCTCATTAGTGGGAAGATTAAATTGAAATTGTTAAAAATTCTTAATCTGTAAAAGATGCAAAGAACTTCCTGGAGACACAGGAAAATCTGTCAAAAAAATCTTCAACCAAAGGTCTTGGTTAAAATTACATTAATGAACTACCTGCCTGCTGCTCATTCAGATTTGATCCCAAACTAGTTATAGCGAGTACTATCAGTACTTTTGAGCCATACCTAAAAGAATTTTGAAACTTTTTTTTTTTTTTTAAATCTCCCAGTTTGCTTGTTTGTAGTGACAAATACAGACTAGACCACCACTGAATGGGTCAGGTTGTTTTAAATCCGCAGTTATCTTTACATTTCCAGAGCTAAAAAAAATGGTTTTTTATCAACTGTATAGGAAAAGAAATCAAAATTAGTTTGAATTATTTGTTGAGGACAGAACTAAAATTTTAAGCATGGATTTGTTCCTTATTTATCCAGTAGGCAAGGTCATGTACTCCAGACATTTAGTAAATCTGTATATTGATTACAAGCTACCCAGAAATTGAGTTGTATGCATGTTACATGTCAGCGTGCATATTATAGCATGCATACTCCATATATACTTGAATTAGCATCAAAACAAAACTTTTCTTCTACTTTCATCATATCTCTTATTTTAACTCACAGCTTAACTATATCCTGCCCATGACTTCCTAGAGTTGTCTTCAGTGATATTCTAGATAGAAAATAGGGAATGTTGTCTAAAGAGTTTGAAATATATGTCAGATTAGCTCATTGTTTTTTCAAGCCTTGCATGTCCCCTCCATCAGTGACTATATTTGAGGACTCAATACTAACAGAAGGCAGAACACTTCAAACCAGACTATCAGGTTTGTCCTAGATGTGTGAAAGTTGATTACATTTCTCATTAAGTTACACAGCTGTATCTATTATTAGTGATCATAAAATT
This sequence comes from Antrostomus carolinensis, assembly GCF_000700745.2. NCBI lineage: Eukaryota > Metazoa > Chordata > Aves > Caprimulgiformes > Caprimulgidae > Antrostomus > Antrostomus carolinensis. The sequence continues at coordinate 14,507 of NW_010298740.1, read as the reverse complement.
ACTCATCCATTTTGCATATCCAACCAGTAGCTTATTTATTTTGTTTAGCTGCTGTAAAAAGTAAAAGTTGGTTTGAATAAACAATGAATATACAAGGGTTTTTTTATTATTTGTTCTGCTATCTGGGAAGAGCAACAAAGTAACTCAGAGTTACTGAAGGAATTGTTTGTGAACCTATACTACTCTTCACAAAGAAAAATGGATTTACATACATATCATAGCGAGGAGACGTTGGTTTCAGGATAGGGATTAGTGTTTCTTTACAAGGCCATTTAAAGGAAACTGGGATTAAATTAAGATTAATGTTGTTAATCCTTTGATTTAGCTAGATGGTTTTAGAGCAGGAGTCTTGAGGTCTGAACTCCCCCATCAGCCCCAGTGTCACCTTGAATAGAGCTTTGGACACAGCTGAGGTAGCCTGGGTGGACCCTGCCCCAGCCTTAGCTCCAGTCCCTGACCTGTAGCACAGCCCTGTCACAACACATCTCTGAAGGGACAGCTTTTATTAGGAATGCTAGGAGAGGCACAAATCCAAAGCCTTGGGATTTCTGAAATGGCTCAATAAACCAGCCACTCAGTGCTTCTGCTGGCACAGAAGAGAACTAAAGAGTTTACTTCAATACGTTGGTCCCTCTGCTATCAGATGCTATGAATGCTTAAAGCTTTTATGTAGGAAATATTATGTTGTACTGTGAGTGTATCTATTTCAAGTTTTTTCATGCTGAATGTGTGATATGCTTAGAAACATCCTCTCCCTCCCTACCCCTTCCAGAAAAGCCTTAGACAACAGGACAATATGGAATGAAGCAATAAATTATATATTAAAGGCAGGTGGGGAAATGCAGAGAAATGCTGAAATTATGTTCAGCCTGACAAAAAGTGCCTTCTGTGCTCCAGCCACTTTTTTGCTGAAAGAAGTGAGTCATTGAGGAGTATATCATAAAAAAGAGCATTAAAAGAGGAGAACAAAGCAAAGTGAATGCTTACAGGCAGCTTTTACTAATCCTGAGGGATACTTAAACAAGTAGATGTAGAAAATGAAAGTTGACATCCCAGTCAGGCTGGAATCCAGAGTCAATATTTCAACAATGAATTGATGTGTAGTAAGGATAGGTCATGAAAGACTTTGAATGTTAAGACAGGCAGCTTAGGCTGGATACAGTAGATAACAAGCACTCTGATAGTATGCAAGGACTTTTGTATATACAGAGAGTATTATGGTCAAAATGACAGACTAAAGTGATTACACAGAAATGTCACTTCCATAAGTATTCAGGATAAAAGCAGGAGAGTGTTGTGTTTCTCAAGTAGAGAGAAAAGCATTTTGTGGAGATGAGAGCTTGGATGAGACTTTCTGCTTTATGAGTAGCTAAGGAGCAGTTTCTTGATGCTATTAGGCAGAAAGAATCAGTAAGATGTAGAAATAGCTCAGAAAGGATGCTTTAGACACTGCTTCGAATATAAAATGACAGTACAATTAGGTGGCTGATTTAAGCACAGAAATGACAGATTACCCAATCTCTAGATTAGATTCCAGAATTTTAAAATAGAAGGGACTATGGCAGTAATTTCAAATTGAATGAATGCTCATCTTAGCAAAACATGCAATATTAATATTAACATTTCTAATAATAAAGAATTTAATAGAAATCTTGATATGTTGTTTACTGCTCTTTACTATTGAATCTGGTTCCTCATTTCCAGATGACATTAATCTGGATCTTTTCTAGTATATTTTAAAAGCGCTATAATCAACTTTCCTTTCTTCAGCATGTACTTACAAATTGGTCCAGCCAAACTTCTTCTGTTAAAGTGAAAAAAGAGTGAGTTTTAGCTCTTCAAGTGTTTACCCAAAAGATATTTTTTCCAGTCCCTTTGCCCTTAGCAGTATACTCTAATTGATTGTAAGAGTGATTTTTGGATTGAGAAAATTGGAATAAACTGAGAGCACCATTGGCAAATAGGCAAGTATTGTATTTGAAGAGAAATTTTTTGACAGAACAGCCTGCTCATTAAAAGTTCAAATGTTTTCAAAAGAAATTTATTGGTGATTTTTTCTGAAAATTAGGTGGATAATTAAGAAATTACATACTGTTGAGAATTTTTAAAATAAATAAAAAATTTCTTTATCTGAAATGCAGTTTCAAACTTTGCTTCCTTAAATGTAACTGAAGAAATTATTAAGAATTAGAAAAATTCAAGCTAAAACAGAGAATTACATTTAGTTTGACTAAAACACTTCAGCCCACTATTTTTTGTAATGAGTTGGTGAATAAGAGGAGGGCGACTTGTCAGGGAAATCACACCAACATAAAAAGGTGTTACACCTCCCTAAATATATCCTCATTACTAACACAGGAGAACTGTGTTTCAATAGCAGGTCCTTCTTTATCTGACAAGCCAGATTCAGTCCTTTTTCCAAGTAGACAACCACTCAGTTTTCTAAGTGGATGACCTCTCAGTTTGCTAACCCTGAAAAACAGCCAGTGATGATCTACTAAAGGATATTTTCTGCACATTTACTTTCCTTTTACTTGTTTGTAGGTACCAGAATGTTAAAGTGTTCTGCAGAGAAGATTAACAAAGTTTCAGTAATGTTCCCAGTCATTGACTGGGACACTTAATAGCTTTATATTAGTCTCTAAATCACCTTCAGAGATAGTATCCATCTTCCAGGCACCTTTGGAAACAAATAAACTGGGGGGGGTTTCGTCCATGCATATATAACGTGTTGCTTTGTACCGTTCTTATTTCTCTATTAAAACATGCTGTATGAAGTCACACAGGAGTCTATTATATCAACAATGTGACCTTTATCAACTGAATTTGTAATCTGACACGTATATACAATTATCAAACTCCTCTGACAGGTTCTATTTCCATAAAATTATATTAATTGTCATTAATACTACTTCTTGAATCCTTTGTTAATCAAGCCTGTAGCAGTTCTTTTATTGTTTTGCTTGGTTTTAAATTGATTAAGAAAGGAGAGTTGAGGTTGAAGTGGAAAATAAGTGTATTGTACTAGAAATAATGAGTTAAAAAAAAAAAAAAAAAAAAAAACAAAACCACAAACCTAACAGCCATGCAGCCATAAGAGGACATAAAATTAAAAACCCTTTTTCTTTAAATTGTGACTAATCAAGTCTTATGTAGTGAAAGGAGGTGAAAAAAAATGTTTTAGAGTAGAAGAGTGTAAATTTTTAATTTTTCCTCCTTTACAAAGTCAATATCTTAGGAATGTACTTAACTGAAACAATTTTTGAGCCATTCATCCTATTTGGCTGTACATGTAAGGTGGTCTAGTTGATGTTTCTAGCAGCTAAGTAGCAGCAGGAGAACTTGAGATCAGCTTTTGGAGACATGTTTTCCCACTTCTAGGATTTGACTACATCTGTGGTATTAAATCGTTTTGTTTTCCAGCTTTTTGTCCAGACCTTAAATCTGTTGTAGTAGATGCCTGAGTCTAGTAGTAGATGCCAGTGAACTTTCTCCACTGCAGGAATCAGGCAAGTGATGGAAAAGAAATGGAAGAGAGGCTTTTGATCTAATTGCTGTTGCTGCTCTAACAAACCACATTGTTGGACACTGGCTGCACATTAATTATGAAAATCTTTAGTGAGACAGAGGAGAGGAGAGGAGAGGAGAGGAGAGGAGAGGAGAGGAGCGGAGATGTGATGGAAAAGAAATGGAAGAGAGGCTTTTGATCTAATTGCTGTTGCTGCTCTAACAAACCACATTGTTGGACACTGGCTGCACATTAATTATGAAAATCTTTAGTGAGACAGTGGAGAGGAGAGGAGAGGAGAGGAGAGGACTTTCTTTGAGTATAAAATCTCAACTTCATTTTATTCTAATGATGACTGTAACAAGTACAAAATTTACAGTTATCTTCATCTTTAAAGGGTGCATTCAGAATTACCAGCCTTTACTCTTTGGGATTTCTTTTTCTCTTTTATTTAAAAAAAAAATCACAATTCCTGGAGACATCTGAGGGATAATATCAACTTCTATTTTTAAGACTTTGTAGCAGAAATCACCTGGAAAATGTTACTGAGGTACATCCAAGACCCAGAAGCCAGTGGCCAAATAAAATATTCCCAAGATTCTTTATTATTTTAAAAGCAGTAAAATAATTTTTTCAGATAGTCTTACAAGGGAAGTCCTGATTTGGACATTTTAATGCTTGAAATCAACTAATCTGCCCCTTAAACTCCTACCATTAACTCTTCCCAGCAGGATATTAGTGTTATAACTGAGCAATACATGGGCATGGGAACGTAAATGTCTTTGCATGGCTGTAGCACCTTCATTTGCGAAATATTCATTCAACTTTAACAACAAAATTCACTCAGGTGTTTTGAACTGCAATGGCCCTGTTCAGGATCCTGTAGACCAGGGAGGTAGAGTAGCCTCAGCAGCCCACTGCTCACTTTCAGTCAGGCTACCCAGCTGTGGTTGGTGCTGCTTCACACCCACCACAGCCAGCTCTCTCCTCCTGGATTTTCATTGTGGTGCTGACCTTTTCCCTGGGCTGCCCTTCCCCTCACATCCTTTGGGGCCCAATTGCACACTCACCTTTGTATCTGGGGAAACTTTTAGCCCCATACTCCACCACAGGCTTTTCCAATTGAAAAAGTAATGCAGCATATTAAAAACTTCTCCCAGAACTGCACATAAATCGCATTGCCTTGAAACTGGAGTGAGCTCTAAACATCTGCATAGGCAGTTAATAGCAGTTACCATGGCTCCACTGATGCACAGAAACATGTTAATCCTCTGCAACTCAATTGAGTGTCTGAGCTGTAGATCTCCACTGTAAGGAAATTGACACATTTTACAGTTAATGATGCCAGAACTACAAAGAAACACAAATGCAGTGATCAGGCATAATGACACAGGTTTAAGCTATTTTAGTAAGAAATGCACACTGTTAGTTCTCTGAATAGCACTGTAAAATGAATTTATGCGGAATTAGAGCAAGGTACTATCTCACCCTCTGTCCATTGCAAGCATTTAGCCACTTTACTTTATTCCATGATTGGCATTGCTAGCTAAAACAAAACGGAGGACTATGACTGCCATATTTTGATAATTTTGATAAAAGTCATCCATAACTTTAATATCCATAACTTTAATATTGCATCCTCACATTCTGCAGAGAGCTAAAAGTGACCTGCAAGAATACTTAGCTGTATCTTTACTGCTTTGAGATGGTCATAGAACCACTCATAAAGACTAAGCTGCAGGCTACAAAATCAAGAGGAAAAACAGAAAAGTAAAGAACAGAACACAAAATCTCCTATTGTCCGTAAAATTTACTCCATTCAGAGAAAATCAAGTCAAACAACCTTATAACAAATGCTAGGTCTTATACTCATTTGTGTTCTTTTATACCATTTCAGACAGTTCTATGTCATTCTTTGATGTTAGAATTATTCCTTGAAGATAATGTAATGAAAAAGATATATTTTGCACTTATATTTTCCTTAATATACATGCTTCTTATAAATTACAAAGTAATCCAAAACTATCAAATGTATTTTTTAATTAAGTAGCATGACACAGATGACAATTTCAGAACAAATTATTATTTTAAGTCAGGACTCCATTAGGCAGTTTAAAATTGTGATCTTGTGACATATTATTAGTACATGTTATTACTACACAACGACATCTTAGGCACGTTGCTGGAAAATGCTGACTATAATATCTCTTGCTAGATCTTTACACTGCAGAACTAGGTAGCTGTCAATTGACCTCACTGGAATTATGATAGGGCCTTACACAGCATTTCTTATTAATCAAAGTATCACCTGCAGTCAGCATTAACACGTTCAAAACATGGAAGCTGCCATTCATATTCAACATTCAAAAATCAGTATGTCAATTGCTTTAACGAATGCCTGCAACAGAAATTCTTCCCATGATGTTCAGCTTGTCTATAACACTAGCATGCTTTATTTGCCCTAAGTCGAACTGGTGTAGTTTGCTGTGCAACTCAAGCAACCTAAACATGTGTAATGACATTTTTTTTATGTATACGAACACTAGGAGGACATTTTTCCATTCCTACTTTTCCATTTTAATGTTAAATCTAAGTTTCAATAGGGGCAGATAGTCTAATTCAACCTCACTAAAAAGGCCTGGAAGTTATGGGACCCCCACAGGGCCAATAGATTATTCCTTAATAATAGAAAAGCTACCAGCTACCAAGGAAGCACATTACAACCTTGTCATCATTACTTTCTGCTGATGTCCCTTTCTTCAGAAGGCCTATATGAAGCCAGTAGTTCACAGTCCTCTTCGCTTTTGTTGCTGCATGTCCTTGAAGGTGGAGTGACAGAGAACCACCTTCCTGCTAGTCCTCTTCTGTTTAATGTCAAGCTTTCAGGTAAGAATCATTTTTTGAAGGTGATTCATTTCCCTGTGTTTTCTACGGGGTCAGCAGAAATTAGCAACTGTGAGCTTCATGTACTCTCAAGAGAGTTCTTAACAGTTTTAGAAGGTAAAGCAACAGAACCTGTTGGAAGTCATAGTTGCTTTCTTGATTGCTTGTAAAAGCCATTCTTCACTGATAGTTTAATAGCAGGGACTGCATCAGGAAACAAGACCAGTTAGTAGATGCAGATGTAGATAACTTGATTTCTGTACCTGTACCCTTTCTTCACCAGCAGTTTATATAGATATGTGTGTATGCTGTGGTATTTTCCTTTAAGTGAAAACTAGAAAGATATGTCTGATTAAACAAAAAGTATTTACCAATTGTATTGGGTTTGTGTGGCAAGGTTTTCACAGTGGGGGGGCTAGAGGAGTGTCTTCTGTGAGAAACTGCTAGAAGCCTCTGTAATAACATATTTAAGAAGGAGGAAAAAGTACTGCTATGCAACTGGAAGAGTGACAATATGTGAGATAAACAATTCTGCAGACATCAAGGTCAGTGAAGAAGGAGAGGGAGCAGGTGTTTCAAGTACCAGAGAAGAAATCCCACTGCAGCACTTGGTGAAGATCATGGTGAGTCAGGCTGTCCCTCTGCAGTCCATGGATGTCCATGGTGCAGCAGATGACCACCTGTAGCCCATAGAGGAGTCCACGCTGGAGCAGGCTGTGACCCCATGGGAAGCCTGTGCTTTAGCAGACTCCTAGTAGGATCTGTGGAGAGAGGAGCCCACAGTGGAGCAGATTTGCTGGCAGGACTTATGACCCTGTGGTGGACCTGTACTGGAGCAATTCCTGAAGGACTGCACACCATGGAAGGGACCCACTTTGGAGTAGACTGTGAAGAGCTGCAGCCCTAGGGAAGGACCCATAATTGGGTTGCTGGAGAACTGTCTCCTGTGAAAGAGACCCCACGCTGGAGCAAGGGAACAGTATGAGGAGTCCTCCTCCCTGAGGAGGAAGGAGTGGCAGATACAACGTGTAATGAACCGACCACAACCCCAATTTGCTGCACCCCTGCATCACTCAGAGGTAAGAGATAGAGAAAATTGGGATTGAAGCTGAGCCTGGGAAGAAGGGAGAGGTATGGGGAAGGTATTTTAACATTTGGTTTTATTTCTTATTACCCTATTCTGCTTTGATTCTCAATAAATTACTGCTTTCCCCCAGTCGAGTCTGTTTTGCTTATGACAGTAATTGGTGAGTGATCTCTCTCTGTCCTTGTGCAGATTCATGAGCCTTTCATTATATTTTCTCTCCCCTGTCCAGTTGAGGAGGGGGAGTGACAGAGGAGCTTGGTGGGCACCTGGCGTCCAGCCAAAATCAACCCATCACACCAACTGAAAATAGAATACCACATATTGAGGGATTACGCCAGTCTAGCTCCGTTTTAGCACATAAAAAAGGAAAAAAAAGTTTATTAATACACATAAAAGACCTCAAAGGATATTTGTTTCCAAATCACAACAGTGTGTCCTAGTCAAAACTCTTGTTGACTTCCTAATCCTGAGGTGTGTTGAGAACATTTAATATTAGTTGTTGAGATCCACTGGGCTCATCATATATATGACTCATCAATAACTCACATCTAACAGTTCTGGCAGTGCATTTGAGCAGACAGTGTTCCTCCTTTCTTGATATCAGAAACTGAATATGGCCATAAAGAACCACAAATGCATCACTTATGCTCATGCCCCTATCACATCATAATTCTGAAGAGGATAAATTATAAATGCAAACAGCAATAAAATTTTAGGTCGATCTCACCAGTGCTATGTCCAAAGACAGGCAATTTAGGGTCTTTTTAGTATACAGTTGGTATAAAATTTCAGTGGGCTGGGTCCAGTGTTGAACTGTGAGTGTTACCAAGTCCCACCTGGCTTCTTCTCTCCAAGAATTGCCAGGGACAGGTGCTGAAGTGCCATCCTTTGTGGTTTCCATCAGGAATTTGAGGAAGGCCTGGATGAGGCAGAAAAGCAGAGCTGGAAAAATCTCTTCTTATATGCATGCTCTCCAGCAAGATAGATAACACAATAAGAAAAAAAAAAAAAAAAAAAAAAAAAAAAAAAAAAAAAAAATCTTTTGGGACTATTTTAAGGGAAACTATGCACTGGAAGGTGTGGTGTGCTTGCAGATCATAGATTTAAGAGAATGGTGCTCCTTTTATGAATTTGAAATACAATTAATCTCAAAATTCTGTGTTTAAACACTGACTGCACAGGACAACATTAATATTTCTTAGGCAAATACAAGGATGTTGAAACTCCTCTGGGAGAAAAGACAAAAGTTACATAAAGTCTGAATTATGCTTCATGAGGTTTGACTCTGAATAGTAGGTTCCATAAATCTTGTTAGCTTTCATTGACTTGATGGAGTTTCCTTGGCTCATCAACAAGGTATGTCCATGTAGAAAGCAGCTCATTGCCTTGATTTCTACAAACATGAGGTCCCCATATACAGAGCCCCTAAAGACCTTAAGCCAAAACTTCCACTTACAGTATACCTGCACTGTGTCATATTCCATCAGGAGCTGATGTGCAAATACCATGTTTCCATTTTTAAATCTGAAAAATGTCACAAAAAGCTTTTGGCATTTACGTGATTCAGACAATAGCACTTACACTCTCTAATTCTCTCTGCAGATAATTTCTAATGTTCAGTACATAAAGACAGCAGGAAATCAGGAATAACTGTTAAAGTAAAAGATGAAGCATAGCCATTATAATACGGCAGACTATTAAAAAAAGAGTCTTTAAAATTACATTATTGATAGGTATTGTTTAAAAAGTGAAAATCAAAATGTAATGCAGTTAAACAACAAATGGACTTCATAGCCATAGGAACTGATTTACCAAAATTCAGCCCTGCAACTTGGTACAAATTAGTGCATCTGCATAAGCGAGATTTTCACCCAGGTCTTTATAAAAGGAAATCCAACAGAAGTAGGTCTTTGTCCATTTTCCATGTAGCATTTCTTGAATTACCATATTCAAAAAGTTGTGGTACTCTGTGTTTTCTTCCTTTAGTACTTTAAAAGACACAAAGTAACAATACACTATTTTCATATCTGGACCTGATTTGAAGAGTTCAGTGCATGGTTTGATATGTGGGTGTATGTGCACATATGCAGAAGCAGTGCACATGGCAGAAGGATGAGTATAAATTCACTGCTGTATTGCCATTACTGCCATTCACCAAGCCAAACAGAACAGACACACTTCAGAGAAAGCAGAGTTTAGTTTTCCGTTCTTCAACTGACTCACATATCTTCTGCAATTGCCCAGCATATTTCTGCTGTCATATATTTTTCTGATAAAGACAGGGTAAGGTCTATAAATTTTAAGTCTCACACTACTGTTCTGGATTTTCATATGAGTAATTAATGAGGATGTTTTGACTTTAAGACAGAAAAAGACTTCAGAGAATTTTGAAAAACTGAAGTTCAGTTTAGATGCCTGGCAAGCAGAGAATCTATTTATTTCTGAACAGAAGCAGCTCAGACTTTTAAGTGAAGTGTACTTTAGGTATGTAAGGTACCAATTAACTTTATAAAGGTTGAGCAGTGTGGAAGAAGCAACAAAATAATTTAATTCCCTCAGTGCTTATTTAGATAATTTTATTTTAAGATTATACATTGACTAGTAACATGATGACTGTTAGCCACTGGCAACATACATTCTACATACAGAATAAAAAAGTAATTTTGCTACTCAATTTGTGTGAGAATCATCATCACCATCCTCAAAAAGAAGTAGAAGAGAAAAGCTAGTTTCAAATGTCAAAATAGTGAATGAACATGACTGATTTGTCAGCCATACTTAGCATTCAATTGCTTCATCTTATTAGTAGTAACACTGTTTAATTCCTTGTTCTCTGTGAAGGATGTCCAAGCAGGACTTTCTCTAAATTTCATAAACAGTTTTGATCAAATTTAGAACTGAAGTTAGAGTGTTCCAGTGGAATTTTGTAGTTTACGTGTCAAATCTTTTTCCACAACTCATGACATGAGTGTTTTCATCTCCTATTTTAAATGGAAAAACCTTCAGGAAGGGAAAAGCAGGTGAATATAAGCAAAAATAAGAAAGGAAGATGGACAGAAACAGCTCAGCAACACACATTATTTAGCAAATGATGTACATGGAAAATGTACACAATGTTTCACAAGCACAGAAAAGACAGACAAAGACAGGTGGTCCTGAGTATGTGTATCACAGTCAATGTAGGCATTGCTTCTCATTGTGATAATCAATGCAAATTCAGTTGACACTATGATGCTAACCTTCATTCTGAAGGTATGAAGTCATAGACAAAGGCATGACTTTGATTTAAACCAGAGACATTGACTTTCTAATTTCCTTTTGCATTTGGAGGACTCAAATCACATTTTTAAAAAAAAATGTTTGTTGTTACACCTAATTTTTTCATGTTTTTTATCATCTGTATGGTTGTTGGAAAGGCAGAAAAGATGGAACCTTTGTGACTGAGAGATATACCTCACAAGACAGATCTTTCTAGCTTTATAAGACTATTGTTGTTCTTTATACGGTAGCTATCTCATTAAAATACTGATCATTGGAAAAGAAGCAAGGGGATTGAAAGGTTTTTGGTTCAAGGTTTAGGTTAAAGGTATCAGGCTCCAGAGTACCATCTTACTCTTGTAAAACCATGCTACATTGCCTGCGTCATGATGTCATGACTTTCTGGCCTGGACATCTGCCACCTGAGGTATACTTGTTCTTTTACTCCCAGGAGACCAAAAATTAGTAAGTCAAGAGGCATTTTGTAACACAAAGTGAAAATAATTAATTCAGTAATAAGCCTATGAAGTAGTTAAATATGTATGATTTCCTAAGTGTCAACAAATTTATGTGTAAAAATAGATAAGTTTCCAAGACAGCATAAATTCACAAGTTGGTAAATGTCAGGAGGGTAAAAAAGATACAGAAATAGACACTAGCCTGCAAACTATAGAAAATGTGCAACTATGCAGTATCAAGCATAAAGGGTGCCAAAGGATATGTGTTCATAAGATTACTTTAGAGAAGAAAACAATGGGTTTGATATAATTCTTGCATTACCTTACTGTGTAATACCTGTTACAGACACTCCTCATAACACTTTATTGCTGGAAAGTTACCAGAGGTAAATTCAGAAACAATCCTAGAGTAAAAGGACTCTTATTATAATTCCAGTAAGCATAAATTAAATAAATTTTTGCACAGAAGTGAGCATTCTGCCGCTACTCATAATAAAACATAACCCCAGGTTCTTAGCTGATGTTAAGCCTGAAACACAAAACTGTTTGGGTTTTGGGTTTTGGGGGTTTTTTTGTTGACAGTGGTAAATTACAAAACTATTTATTCATATAGGATGATATGAACATTTTTTATTTAGTTATAGTAATTCTAAGTAATATGGAGCCCTGAAATATCATAGCTCAAAGACACAAATTCTAAACTGATCGATTATCCAGAATGATTTATAACAGAGCTGGCAGAAATTTAAATGGAGAAAAACAAGTCAGTTGACCTACAATTTTTAAACAAATTCCATGCATTTGCAGAAAGCAAGAGAATTCGGAGGACTCAAAGACTACATCAATTATATTAATCTTTCTACCAGAAGGCTTGATCCTTTAAAAACTAATATACATGCATAATTTTACACAGGTGGCTATTTCTAGCCAAATGGAGTGCAAATTTAAGTCAGGTGAGTTGAACGGACAATCTAGGATGTTAGGAGAGGTTTTTATGGATTATGGACATAGTAGAGAAGAAAGAAAGGACCAAGAAGTGAAGCTGTAAGGGAGTCATAAAGTTACCATTTTTTTGGCATTATTTCTTTAGGTGTTTATATGCATGTCTGTCTGCCACCCACTAACTTTGGAGTGTAAATGCATCCATCTGACCTAAGCAGTAAAAAGTGGAAAGATAATGAAGGTCCTGAAGTTCTATGGAACTGAGCACCTTGCTAAAGAGGAGTCAAGGACTCGTATTCCAGCATACCCAGGAATAAAATGCTGTGCACTGACTCATTCTCACCCGCTGAAGCCTGGTTGTCCATATTCACATGACACCACATATCCTTCAGAATATAGGAGGGAGGTGAGCAGCAATAACACTCAGAAACAGATTCAACGCAATCCCATGCAAAACCCGATGCCATTAGATCCAATATACATAGAAGAGCTGTTAAAAATACGTGTATATATCTACTCTTCCCTTCAAACTCAAGAATAAGCTGTTCAAATTACATCATTTGGACATCTTAGTAACTCAGTTCTTCATCATTAATACAAGGGACTAATTCTAAATATCAGTGACAAGGTCAAGGCTAGGTCAAGAATGAATCATGACTAAGAAAATGCACAAAGTCACTGTCTTTGACATTTTTTGTTTGGTCCTTTTCTTTCTTTTAAAAAAGTAGCAGGGTTAAATGACAAAGTCACTCTTGACTGCAGGTTTTAAAATATGCCTTAGTAAAGAAAAAACAATTTATTATGTTTCTAACATTATTTCATATGGGAAAAATGATAATTAGCTGTACCAAATTATCACCTGTCCCAGGATACCAGTTTCAGCTGTTGTCAAGTGTTTGTCTCAATTGGTCTTCATTTCCCACATTCTGAATGACAGTTTTCAAATTAAAAGCAACTTTGCATCATACATGAAAGACAACTGAAAAATAAAAACCACACAAACATGTGCCTAGTTGAAGATTTTGACCACATTGTCGTTCAAAAAAAGAGTAGTGTATAACCTGCACATCCTAAATATGCCATTTTTCACTCCTCAAGACTGGGTAGCTATAACTCAAAACTTAAAGCAAGACACTTAAAGGTTTTCACACATGATCTTTGACACAACATCCTAAAATATTGATTTAATCTATTTTTACTGTCAACTTGCTAAAGAATAAGATTATTTTTTCAATACAAAATTTAAGAGTTGACAATATATTTTTTAGTCTAGTGTGATGTTTTCAGGCTCTGACAGTGGCTTTAATTTATTATAATTATTTCAAAGGGCTACATTTTAGCACTGAGTGCCATAAGTTAGCACTAGACTCAGAAACCTGTCAACTCTAATCCATTTTGAATTTGGTGAGGGCTTTTTCCCTTATATTTCTCTGGTATGAAGATGCATGTGTCCTTTAAAACAAAATAACTCAAGATTTTGTTACTCTTAAGCAAGATTTTAATCAACATACCTTTTTTTGGCCAATGTGTACCAGCCAGGGTTGGACTGGAATAGAACAACTTCAGTTTTAGTCCAACAGTTTGTGAAGGACTTTGCAAAAAGCTTGCAGCCAGTTTTGTAAAAGCCATTTAAAGCAGTGAGTTAAGGAAAGAAAATAAAATAAATTAGAAAATAAATAAAACAGAATGAAAGTAGATGGAAACTTTCTAAAGTAATCTGAGTCTCTATGAAAAATTAGCCATAGAATACACTAATTGGAAATAGGTCTTTGTAGAAGTTATTATTTTTTCTTCTTTTCAGGGTGGGAATGTGGGATGAAGAAGTACTGAAGTAAAAGCCCTGATAAGACTGAACTGCCTTGTGGAAAGAGATGTTTCAGCTACTAAAATGTTAAGAATTTTATTTCTATTTCCTCTTGTTCCCATTTTGGGCAGCCACAGACTGCACAAAACAATGAAAGTGTACACTGGCCAGTAGTGATTAAGAAAAGGTATTGACAAGAGACATATCACTTATTCTCCTGTGACAAGAAAATTAAGCCTGAGTACCTAGCCAGTTTAGAGTAACACCATGGCAGCAGTCCTTCTGGTAGAAAGAATGTGGATGGTGAGATACTTATAATGTATGGATTTTGACTATGCCCCCTCTGTGAGGAATTGCACTATAGACTTGTCTCAAAGATTGCTTGCAAGGATGGGCACAAGACCACCAGGTTCTGGAAAAACCGACTTGTGAAAGCGCCCTGCCTGTGGGGGTGTTCTGCTCGGACATGTCGCTGCCCCAAGTGCTGGGGGGCACGAAGAGACATGCCATTGCTATGGAAACTACAGTTCTCGAATGGGGTATTTAAGGAGGACCAGCATGGGCAAG
>NW_010298739.1:50424-73499 GCF_000700745.2 Antrostomus carolinensis | reverse complement strand
AAAATATATATTAAAACCTGTAAAAAGGAAAGCCTTTCAGTCATTCAGTCATCTTCCCATCCCCTCACCCTGATGATAAAGCTTGGAAACTTGTATTTGTTGGTTGTGTGGGGTTTTCTGTGGTGTTTTGTTTTGATTTGTTTTTTTTTTAATTGTGATTCTTTTGAGTTCTAGTCTTGTTTTTTTTCTGGTACCTTCAGCAATAAGAATTGCTTGCAGTGGTTTGTTTATGTTGTAATAGACCAATGGAAAAGAGTAGCATTATCCTTTAATTCCTTTGAGGAGCAGTCAGTGTGCCATGCATGACTTGAAAGGGGAGGTGAAAACAGCTCAGGGTGAAATGAGGTTACAAATTATTTATCATTTCCCCTTTAACCACTTGATCTTTGATTTGTGTTTGTTAAAACCCTATTAAACATTAGTGCTGAAATGTGTTACAAGGTGCTATTTGCTATAGGTAGACGTTGCTTTTTTTAGTTAAATTGTGAGACTTGCCAGTGCAGCAAACAGATTTAGTTAGTGTTATCTTTATTTTTTCAAAGTGAGAGAAAACAAGGAAGGGAGAGGGGAAGAAACTCACATAGACCTCAACCTTAAGGACAGGTGGCTAAAGTGTCTCTTTCATCCTTTATTTGAGAAAGGACACTAAAAAGGGGTTATGAACAAAGGTAGTAAAATTCTTTGTGGGTTACTTATAACAGCTCATTCAATAAGAAAGAAAAAATAATCTTTCTGGGAACTGTTTCTTTGCTATCTGGCTAAGATACTGCATGGAAACATGATTTTTCTGCAGAGGAAAGAATTTTGAAGGTGGAAAGGTAGAACTTCACCTTTGCAGTAGCTAAGCTAGCTTCCCAGGCCAGCTGTCACAAAACATTTCAGTTTGTTTACAGTTAATTTAAAGGGGGGGGAAGTTGCCTGTGCTATGTGCAGTATTGACAGTGGCACCAGAGACTCTCTGTGTTGTCAAGATGGATGGAAATGATGTTATCAGAGAGCTGGGGCTAGCAGTGGCTGTTAGGCTTTGCCAGATCGTGGAGGGACAGTGCTCTGAAACAGGCTCAGCTGTGGCTTGGACCCCTGACAGCAGCAGCTTGTTGGCATCACCATCAAGTTCTGTGGAGCAAAATGTGCAACTCCTTATGCACGTTATCTAAACTACTCTACCTTTCTGTAGACAACTTGCATATAATAAGTTTGTTTAAAGAAAATTGGTGAAGATGTAATGCTTAGGTGTGTCAGGCTGATGTTTCCTATGGCTGACACCTGACTACCTCAGAAAGAAAAGTCAGATAAGGTGAGTGCCTTACATACGCTTAAGGTGTGACGCTGGGCAACCTGGAGGTCTCTGGAAGATGATCCCTGTGGGTTTCTAGGGTTTGTAGGGAAGCTGGTGGAGTGAGAGCTAGAGACTTGAGACACTTGAGATTACTTTGCAGAGGAGCCACAGCAGGTGTGAGATGGAGTAGCTTTCAATCCATGATTGACTCAATTAAGGTTGCAATTCTTTCCAGCTGGGGGAAACAGACCTTGCTGTCTGTGTCCCCAGTTACATACAAGAACGCTCCAGGCCTTTGAGCATGACAATTAAGCCTGGGCACTGTGTAAAACAACAGCCATGTCTGTATTAGCTGTGAGATAGCTGGTCTTAAAACAGCCTCTTCTTTTTTGGCTGTTTTTCCACAGAGCCCCTCTGGGGTGAAGTCAGATACTGAATGTGCTGTTGAGCAGGCTCATATACAAGGTGAATAAACGGCTTTAGAGCAGTCTCAAATCAACCTGTGTTTCTTGAAAGACATAGTGGAAGTTATTCATATGCAGGGACAACTATGGTAAAAATCAGATTTTTACTCTTTTATCTCATAATGTTTCCATAATGTATTTTTCTAGTCCTGCAAAAGCCTTAAGTTTATAAAAAAGATGCAAACCTTCCTCCCACATGTATCTGGATATGGTTTGGGGCCTCTCTTAAGACTGTGATATCTGTTTGTACTGGAAAATCCGGCCAAGATTAAGGCTGCATAAGGTTAGCTGTAGAGCGAAGATGCAGTAAGATGTTGTCCTGGTGCCACAGAGCATGCATTCTCCTCTAGTGCATGGGAATGATCCTGTAATGAGCTACAGTTGGGTCCCCTCAGCTCATCCTGCACAGGGACTGAATTATCTGTGTGATAAATACTTTTTAGACTTTATCAGATAATATCTAACCACTGTTTCTATGAAAAGTGTGTTTACGGAATGAGGCTTCCCCCTCTGGTTGAAGTGTTTATCTTGGTGAAACCCTGCACGTGGGTATGGATTTATAGCTCATAGTGAGTTTCCTGGTAGGAAGGACATAATCAGAGAGAAAGGATTGTATTTTACCCCTATGCTGGCATAGGTTTCTTGATTCAGACTGGTAACCTACAGGAAGACAGCACTGGAGTTTGTCAGAAATCATGAGGTATCCAAACAGGAGCCATTCACTTGGTTCTGGCAAAGCTGGCCTTGAAACCAAATTTTTACACACCAGTCGTCATCCCAAAACAGTGACAATTCTCAAGGGGATAAAAAAGCTGTCCCCCCCTCCCCTAGAATGTGCAATTAAAATATCACAGTATTTTGCTTACAAAACTCTGTGTGCTCCCCAGGATCCCTGACTGCTGCTGTGTGAAGTTGACAGGAGTTGACAGTTTTGCTGCTGTTAATCAGTGGGGGTTGCTACTGAAACTAAAAGGATTATATTGGTTTTGTTCAGCAGCTTTGTGGGCTTCTTGGGTTCCCTGGTGAGAGGGAGGCTGTCCTGGGAGTTGCAGGCTGGAGTTAGGCAGCTGGGAGCTCAGGTGGCTCTAAAACCTGCACATCCTTGCATCCAGCTCCTTATTGCTGAGGAGCCAGGTGAATAAACAGAAAACAGGCAGCTTTCCAGCCCTGCCTCTGCCTATATTCTGTCAAAAAGAAGTGTTTCTGTGAAATGTTAGCATTTGACAAATTGCAGTTTTATGACGGAATAAAGATCAGTTAGAAAATTTGTCATATCTGAATTTTGATCTTGTTTGCATCTGACTTGGGAACAATCTGCTCTTTGGATGAACAGGAAAAACATACAGGTTTATCTCTGCCTGAGAAGCAATCTATAGCAACGTGCCTTTTGCTCATTAGGCCTTATTAGTTTGAGTTTCATGCTATATTGACCACAGACATGTAGCTCCTTGGTGTCTTGGAAAGCAGACAGATTTCTGTTCGTGACTTACTGTGAGATCCTTGGCAGATGAAGTCAGTGAAGGTATGCCACCTCTCTTGGACATAACCTGCCTGTACAGTAGTGTGTCTGGGCGTGTTTATGCACACAAGCGAGTGTCAATGCTTGTGACTCGCTGCATGGGTGAGAACAGGTGTAACCATAACTGTGCTGCTTCCACAGGCTAAAAATATCGTGATTTAATTTTTAATTTAATATTCTCTTTTAATTTCTGTTGTTTAAAAGAGGAGTCTTTCAAAGGAAATGTAATTGTTCATCTGCCTCTTTAAAACATTGTTAATTTACATCTGCATACCTGAATTCTATTTGAACACTTTTAAAATTTGTTTCTGTGATAGTTTCTTATTTAATCGTCTAGTTTGCAACAAATGACCTGGAAACAAAAATATACTCTACTGGAGCTTCCTTTATAGCCAAACCTCCCTAAAATAAAGGGAGACTAGCAGTTAGTCTTTTCCCGTCATCACTGTTCATGGTATACTAGCTTTTAAAAATGTTTTTATCTATGGAGTTGTGCGAAGACAAATAGCTTTGGTGAGAAGATTGCTGGGTTTCTGTAAAAGCTCAAAATTTCTATTAAGTTGTTCAGCTAACAGTGTGTTTTGTGTTGTGTCAGTAGTTATGTACCTTTGCATAACTGTTCAAGGCTTTTGTAGCCCCAAGGTCCCCTGGGCATTCTTTTGTAGTATAAAGACTGGTTATTTTAACCTAAGTTGTGTTGGGCTTCTGTTCTTTGTCTAGATATAAAAGTTTTTAGGAATTACTGCAGATGTATACTTAAAGGGGGATATAAAAAAAACCCCCAACCCAGAACCAAAACCGAAACCAAACCCCAAAAAACCCACCCCAGAACAAAACAAAACTCAAAGCATATTGAGGAAAAAATACTCTTGATATTTTTTCCCCTCTAGATTTGCTGATTTTGCAATTTTTAAAAAACAGTGATCTATTGAAGTCAATATCTGAATATCCATCTGAAATCTGTTTAATGTCTTGAGGAACACTGGAAGTGATCCCTCAGCAGCTGATCAACAAATTGGTAAATTTGTTTTAAGACCCAGAAAATGACCTAATCCATTTTCACATAGATTTATCATCTCTCCAGTTCTGAGAGATTTTGTACTGTTTAAAAAGAAAACAAAACAAAAAAACACAAAAAAGATTACATTTTTCAGGGAAGCAGATGGACATCATCTTTCTTAGAAAGCTGAGCGCTTTCTGTTGAAAACATGCCATCCTCCAACTGTGCTAGAACATTTTCTGTGCAAGAGGAAAGGAGGGCAGGTAAAAGACTACATCAGGACCTGAAATGAAGTTTTTAGTGAAGACAGTTCAGTAATCAATCAGAATCACCAACTAGTTGAATTTCAAGTTGTAAAATGAGGGGATGAAACAATGGAGTCCCCCTCCTCAACAATCAGTTGAGACAGATTTTTTTTTTTTTGATGGACAAACCTATGTCCTGTTTTCATTCCTGTGACAAATGGAAAAATCCAAATTTTCCTTTTTACACCTGGCTTCAGTGTTTCATCATTGTCATGTCCTTGAGAACTCAGCTTTCATTTGGAAGGAGGAAAGATTTCACAGCCGTTATGAAACGGGTCCAGAGGCAGAGGCAAAGCTTTCTGAAAACAAACTAATTATCGTGAAACATGATTTTTCTCCAAGACATTTGGATGTGAGAGTTTACCAGCTCTTGGCTTTTGGGCCTTTGGTCATAGCAACTTTCTGATAGTGTTTTGTGGAACAAATGGATAGCCTGTCCTGAAGCTGCTCTGACAAGGTACAGTTTCTACTTGTCACATAATTATGTGGAACATTTCTGTACTCTTAAACAGCGATTAAATGTTATGTAAGAATTTAAAGTATATGTTCCTTGTGCAATATTTTTTTCTATTTTAACAACAAAAGTTGTTTGAGAAACATCTTCATAGAAGGCAGTAAGAAGGAAAACCCTGAAGTTTACTGTTATCATTAATAAACTAGTAATCTATGGTATTCCTCTACTCTGCAATAAAGTCTCTGTAGAGTTCTGCTGTGGATATGTTTTTTCAGAGAAAATTCATCCCATAAATTTAAAGACTATCTGTCAGAGAAAAGTACTGTGATCTATAACCTTATTTAGGTTGTCATATATCTGGATATATCTTTTTTGGAAGTAGAAGTGGTGGATAATAGAATCTGAGTGTCATGGACTTCCGTGTTGGATTTCCAGATGTGCAAATCCTCTGTATTTGCATCTGCAGTATTTCTGTTACATCTAATGCATTGTGCTGTACTACATGTGTTATCCTGCACATGTGTGATTATTTCTTTCCAGGAAATCCTATGCAAAGATCTCTTCCTGGTTTTATCTTGGTGTGGTTGGAGAACACAGATTTGATTTTGCAACTGCCATGCTTTTTTCTCTTCCATATAACCTGTCAGAGATACAGCGATGATTTCACAGAAGATAAATCTTGCAATATGTGAAGTACCCTTTTGGCAAAAAGGGAAGGAGGAAAGGGGGAGGAGGAGGAGGAAGGAAGAAACCTGTTGCTAACCAAGCTTAGTAGTTTTTCTTTTTATCACTTCAACTAAGAAATGCAGGTAAAAGTAGCCCTAGGGAATTGGCTTCCCCTGGTCCAGGAGAAGGCACGTTGGCTAGGAAGTATGAAGTTTTGGTTCTGACCCTGGCAGATCATCTAAACAAAACCAGATGTTTTTCTTCTCCCTCCCTTCCTCTTTCCCACCCATGGTTATTACTGTGGGTTCTAAATATAAGCTGTGTGTCTTGGAGGCTGAGTGGTTTGCATGATGCTCAGTGCTACGGAGATTGGTGCTGGTGGCAGCTAGAAGGCTCCATATTATGCATAAAATTTTCCAGACAAACAGCCCTACCCAATTAGTGTTCTTAAGACACCTATGCAGGTTAAAATATTGTTTATGGGAGCATACTATAGCAAATGCAGGAGAGAAAAAAGCATACTACTTAATGAAGCTTTGTGACTATCCCATTGCAATGAAGTGTCGTTCAATTAAAAAGAAATCTATTCAGAAATTTTCAGTAGGCTCAAAATACGATTCCGACTTCACAATTTCTAGCCAACACAGCTTGTATAAATGCAGCCCTTTGACACAAAACCAACTTGAAATGTATTGAACTCCTTGAAGCTGGAGATTTCGTTGTGTCAGTTACCCACTGTTTATATTATGCTGAAAAAATCCAACACCTGGCATAGAAAGATTAAATCAACCTGGTTTTCTTCTTGGAACGTTCTCCAATCAGACTTCTGTTCAGCACGCAACGCTGTTCTGATGTTGCTGAAGTTCATAATGACGTATTTTTCTTGCTGCAACTGATGAAGGTTTTTTTAAAAATCACATTATTTATGGGCCTTAATAAGGCCTTGAATGTCGTGAATCATAAAATTCTTGTCAGGTCATTTCTTCTAGAAGGTGTGTAGTGGTCTGGATGTTTGTACAGGAATGGCTGGTAGTGGCAGATTAGTTACTGGTTCAGGTTGTATGCTATTTTACTTGGTGCCAAACAGCTTAAGAGCATAGTCTCTAAATTGGGATTGACTGTTCAACTCAACTGATATTAAATCTTTGGCTGGGAAATTGCTTGCTAAGGGATTTCCCTGCCTCCATCCCTTTTATTACATGTGTGATTCTAACAAATCCTGATTTATGAAAGGCTAGAAAAAGGAATTAATTGGTTTGGCATTTGCAGAAATGGATCATGGTGTGCAGGTGCTATAGCATTGAGGGACAAATGTAATGAGGAAGAGTCTTG
The DNA here is from genome assembly GCF_000700745.2 of Antrostomus carolinensis. NCBI lineage: Eukaryota > Metazoa > Chordata > Aves > Caprimulgiformes > Caprimulgidae > Antrostomus > Antrostomus carolinensis. The sequence continues at coordinate 66,480 of NW_010298739.1, read as the reverse complement.
AAGTAAAACAAGGGAGTCAAATGGATAGTCACTGAAATAGAGATTTAGAGGATTTCTTGTCTGTGGGAGTAAGGAACTGTTCAGCTGTAGTTCTAGGTTGGTTGGTTGGTCACTGTCCAGTTTTGAACTCTTAATTTCAAGGTCCAGACTTTGTTGTTGTGAAATTATCTGAATAGTACCTTCTTGTTTATACTTATGACTGCTGAATGACTCAAGTTCTTGGCCCCTTCTAACATTAAGATAAGACTTGCCAAAGTATCTTTGCCCTATTTTTGAGAATTATTGAAGAGTCTAAATTTTATTGAAAATTAATAAGACTGAATAACTCATCTCTGAAAAGAAGTAGTACAATTATAGATCTTTGGGGTGGTTTTGGAAATATTACATCAGAATACTTATTCTGAGGTACTTTGTGGGCAGAAAGATGAGTAGTCTAAAAGCAGAGTGTATTAAAGAAAATCTGTAGCTTTTGCTTGTATTTTTCTATATCAGTTTTCTCTACCTGTTTAGGTACCCGAATTTCTTGGATTTACTTCCATGATTCTGTGTTTTAAATAGTGAAATAGTTGAAGGAACTGATCTACTTATAACCGTTCCATGCACACAGATTGATTTTTGAAGTCAGTGAACAGTATTTATTATAGCTTAATTTGTTCACTTTAGAATTGAATATGCTGACTTGTATTTCTGTTGTATCATGTGTGCTATCCTGGTTAGAAAACCAATAAACTCACTTTTCTGCACAGACCCAGAAAAGTTTTCCCATTATTATTCCAGACTTAATTTGACTTTTCTCGAGATTTTTAACTCCTGTATGTAATTTCTGAGCTCAAGAGTTCCTGTCTTCTGTAATGACTGCCTAACAGTCTACAATTTTGGTTTCTTGAAATAACTCTGAAAAGTTGCATTAGCAGAAGGACTCACTTTGGAATCCAACATCTTAATGCTTTTCCTCATATAAATCTAAAAAAAAAATCTTTTTTTTTTTTCAGTATGTGTAAAGACAGCAGTAAATACTGACACAGAGTACTTTTCATTCTCAGTGTGTTCTAAATTTGTTGGCTAATTAATGTTCATAATACTCTTGGGAGATTCGTGTATTTAATTATCCTCATTTTATAAGCTCTGGGAATATGAAACAGTGGCACATGGGACCCAACAAGCCTTTAGTTTTTTTGCATTGCTCCCCCAATACAAAAAAATTGATTTATTGCATGATGTATCAGAAAGTGTACATGTGGCAAGAGAAATGACCTTGAACTGCTCTAGCATCTAGCCTGCTCCCAAGGAAAAAGCATTTGTTCAGCCATGAACCTCCTTGCTTTTATTCCATGACACCAACACCAATGAAACTTGTCTTGGAGAGGAGACAAATAGAACTTAATTGGTCCGTTTCTTTTGCATTATTTTTTCTTTATGCTCTATTTTGCAAGGTTTGCTCATGAACATGTTGCAGTGAATGACAAATGCATAGAATAAAATAACATTTTAAATAATATTTTGTTAGAAATTAGAACCCCACGTTTCAGTAGCATTTCTGCTTTGTGTTTCTTCCCAATCTATCATTTCCTTCCAGAAAGAGGAAAAAGCAGGGTAAATACTAATTTTTCCCAGATTTTTTGGAAGGTTGATTAACTTTGCTAGAAAGAAGGGAGGGAATAAACTGTTACTCTTCCAAGTATGCCATAAATTGAGGGCAAAAGTAGGTGAACTGTTTGGCTCCCACACAGCAGTAATGTATTTAATTATTTCATAAGCATCCTTATTAACAAACAGCAGGGCATTGTATAGTGATCCTTGACGATTCACTCAGCCTTCTAATACAGGAAAGGAAGCGTTTTACAAGCTTTAATACAAATACAGATTGAGTGCTCAAACTGACTTGGTCCCTCTTGTGTAGTGAAGTGAGTTCCCTGGCTTGTCACCTCGTGTGTTTAAAGAAAACACAAGTATTCAAATTTGTCTAGCTCCATCTCTCTAGATAATCTCCTGATTTGGCTGTAGAGGGGAAAACTGGCTGTTTTGTGGTCAGATATTCTCCACTTGTGAGCAGAAAGCAAATAAATCTTTCTTTACTAGGAACTATTGCTTGCTGGTATCAAAGAGCTTATGCTTGCTTTGAGCAAATAAATTGCAGCCCTTCTCCCAGCCCTTCTCCCAGCCCTTCTCCCAGCCCTCCTCCCAGGTGTTGTGTTGCTTCGGTGCTTCTAAGGCAGGGAGCTACTCCTGCACAGTAACCCAGATGCCCGTGTTTACCTGTGAAAGTATTCACTGATACCATGGCAAATACACATATATTGCCTAGATGCTTTTATTTTGCTTCTTGAGGAAAAATGAGGCTATGTTGGAAAACCTCTGTTCTGTGAGAGGAAACTCCAGAACTCTTCACGTCTCTCACTTTCTGACAGGTGCTGTTAATCTCAAATGGTTCTTTGAATGAGGTCGACCTATCAAATGCTACTTTATTTTTGGTCTGTATGTCTGTGAATTAACTACTGACAGACTTTCTGTCATGGTTTGTGATAAATTTGTTATATTTAAATTAATGCTATCAAGTTCAAGGCTTGGCTCCCAGTTTAAAGCAGAATTGTCTCTTGTCTTTAGTCATGGACAGACTAAAAAGTGTTGTGAATAATGTCCGCATGCTCAAACTTATTTCTGTAGTCTCCAAGGTAGTTTTAGGCGCTCACTACTATTACAGCAACAGTCTGTTGTTGAGATTTAAATGGCAGTTTTACTTTTTTTTTTTTTCCTGTGTAGATGAATGGATTTGGTCCGCAACAGTTGTGTGAATTGTAACTTCCATGGCAAAAATAGTAGCTTCAGAGGTATTCTAATGAAACTCTTGCCAGGAAATTTTTTTTTCAGCCAAAGTGACAATGAGGAAGAGGCAGAGTAGTCAAAAGCCCAGTCATTTAACAAATTCTTCTGGCCTTAACTGGGGCACCGATTTGAACTGTTAACACCCACAATGGAGATGGGTGCTCTTGTTGGCTGTTCAGTTGTGGGTCTGCTTTACAATTCATGTGAAGAACTAAATATTCCCTGAGTTGTTCCCTAGCAGCCTGTTGCCTGATACTTCAGATGCTTCCTTGAGCGCTGAGCTTCTGCTCAGCCAGGGAAAGTAGGGATTTCAGCACGGCTGGCTCACATCTTGAGTGAGTGTCTCCCTTCGTTATTTGTTTGTTTTAACACAAACTTGGTTTTTGATAAGACTTGATTTAATCTGAATCCTGAGCAATGGGATTTTTTTTTTTTTATTTGCAGGATGGAAAGCCTGTTTTGTTCCCAGGTCTGTTTGTTATTTCACTTTAATTCAAGCAGAGGGGGCTTGTGAAGTGTGTGTAGGAGTGTGTTGAAGTGCTGCATCCTTCCATTCTAGGGCTGACCAAATTTGTTGTGTTGATGATAGCTGTACCTGTGTGTTAGTACAGATACTGATGTGCAGAAGGGGGTCACAGCTGGGCATGCTGACACAGACTAAACCTTTCTCCCTTTTTTATATGTCATTATTGAAAAAAAAAAAAAAAAAAAGAAGAGCTGGGTAAAGGTCAGTAGAACCAATAACAATGGAACATTTATAGTGGGGTTAAGTAAATAATTGTATAATGTTATTTTTGATTGATTGAAGCAATACTGTAATCTATTAAATAGAATAAGTTCTTGTGAGGGGAAGAGGATTAAAGAGATGTATCATAAAGAGCCATCTTTCCAAAATGATAAAAATGAAACCCCAAGAAACTCCCAAAACTGCTGCACTGTCAAGGGTGCTCATGAATGTCAGAGGTAATGCTGGTTTTAAACCAGCTGGCTCTTCACAGTAGTTATGAGGTCTCTTAGCTTTAAATAAAATAGTTTCAGACACTAACATCCCAAAATATCTCCTCACAACCTACTTTGGCCTTCTCCCTCTCTTCTCTTCCCCTGCTTTGTTGCCCTACCTGCAGTAGAATACCAAACCACTACATTTTGCTGTTCCCTGTGGGATTTCATTCCTGTTAAGACTTGTGTGCAGACATAGCTAATAAAATTAAGAGAGTAGCTCTGGCACTCTTTATCCCAGCACCAGTATGAACTCATGATCAACCTGAGCTTGTAGATTGTTGTGGCTGTTGTGAGTAAATTCTGAGCATGTCCTGTTTGGACAACGAGGGGCTTCAGCAGGTCTGAGAAGCTCTGAGACAGGGAGGTAAGTGAAGAGCTAAAGGTAGCAATTATCTGGGAATGTTTATGCAGGTAAAATGTCTCGTGTCTTCAGTTCTCGTTGGCTTGAATGGGAACCAAGTTGCACATCACCCTTTAGGGCCTGACTTTGGTGGTTTCGAAAAGTGCTAAGGGTACTTAAGGGTACTCTCGTTCTCCTGACTTGCACTGGAGACAATGAAGTCAGCACTGAGGATCTTTGGAAAGAAAAAATGAAAGTAGCGGAAAGAACTTAATGGGTTAGCAAGCCTACTGCTTTCAGATAGCACCAGCAACTACGTTGTGCATCTCATAAATGAAACTGTTTAAAATTAAATGTTTCTGGATTTCCTTCTCATATCTACAAGTCTATTCACAACTGTTGTTCCTCTCATGATCTGAAGTTTTTCTGAATTCCAGACAGAATGTGTCCATGGGCTTTTCTCATTGGTCTTTTGCTTCAACAGTTTTCTCCCTCCCTGAGCTCTGGCATTTACTCTTTGAGATGCTTTAATTTTTCCAAGCTATAAAAGCAAGTCCTTGTAGTTGGTTTTCATGAGTGGCTTTTTCAATGTTCTCCTTGAAGGGCTTTTTTTTTTTTGGTTAAGTGGAAAAGCTGAACATAACCTTCCAGATAAGGTCCCACCAGAGCCAGGTATGATGGCTTTTTAATTTTCTCCCTGACAACACCTCTTGCAGTGTGCCCTCTGTCTCTTTCATAGCCATGTCACTTTCCTTGTGAGCAAAGGAAAGATGGAGTTTGCCCCAGCCTCAGCAGAGCACTCCATATGGTGCTACATGGGAAAAGTACCATCTAAGCTGGAGGAGAAGGTGGTTGGTACAAACGCTTTGTTGGGAGTAACTGAAGGAGACAACAAGAAACTGTGTTGAAAGAAGCTGTAAGGCTGGAGGGAGGTTATTACTGGAGTTGCTCAGGGACTGGTTTTTGACATTGATCTTATTTATCATTTTCACTAATTACCAAAAAGTAGGATAAAAACAAGAATGTGCTAATGAAATTTGCTAATTGCTTGAAGCTGGAACTACATGAGAGGAGACCATTCTACAGGATTGACCTTGATTGAGTAGTGATGAATTGGAGATGAAAAGGAATTAATATTAAAATCATGTGAAGTTACATGCTTTGTAATGATTATTCCTGAGATTCTTCACTCATTGGAGGAAGAAAAAGTTTGAGGAAGGCTCAGCTGTGTAATTTAGTCTGAGGGTGGATGTGCACCTTGTTTAAAGCATAGAGAGGTCTGATCCTCCTGCCACTGGAGGGAGACAAGGACCAACGAGAACAAACACAAGTAAACGTCAGATGACGTGTAAGAGTTGGAAGCGTGTCTGACCCTTGTGATGTGGAGGATATTACTTACATCTGTCTTTCTTCAGTTGCACCATGTTTAGATGGACAGAGTACAAGATGGTGAATATCATGTGGGAAGGGAAGGTGCGTGAGGTGTGTGCTGAGCTGCTGTTTTATTCAGGGAACGTGTGTTTTTGAGGTAGTTAAAGAAAAAATACACAAAACAAAAAACAACTAATCAGGAAATTCAGTTGTCTTGAATCAAAACAATCCTGAGGATGATGATGGAAGCACCTTTTAAATAGCTGCTCTTAGCCTGAGCTCTCTGGAAAACTGAAATCAGGTTTTTAAAAAAATTTTTCTTAATTGTAGTGGAATTATTCTGTATTCTGTATTAATTGTTCTGTATTACTGTTACAAAGTTGGTACTATTGCAGTTCAGGTAATAGACTAATTTCTTTTTACATCTTTTTAATAGAAAATAAAGAAACTCCAGACTCCATTAAAGACAAGGCACATGTACAGTTATGAACAGAGAGTGATGCTAACAATAACACCAAAATTGAAGGAGAGGAAGTATTTGCAAAGGAAAGAGAATAATCATAGAATCACAGAAAGGTTTGGGTTGGAAGGGACCTTAAAGATCATCCAGTTCCAACCCCCCTGCCATCAGCAGGGAAACCTTCCACTAGACCAGGTTGCTCAAAGCCTCATCCAACCTGGCCTTCAACACTTCCAGGGAGGGGGCATCCACAACTTCCTTGGGCAACCTGTTCCAGTGTCTGACCACCCTCACTGTGAGGAACTTCTTCCTAATATCTAATCTAAACCTCCCTCTTTCAGCTCCAGACCAACAAAAACGTGAGACTCCAAAATATTCCTGCTCAAGAGCCACAACATTAGACAGTAGTAAGACTGACAGACTGCAGCTGCAATGATTGTTTTCTAAATGTGGGAAAAACCAGTTAAAGTAATTGGGGTAGATCAGATGGGTCTCCTGTAGTGGTTGCTCCCACTGTTCTTTCCCACGCTGTTAATCTGCCATGTCTCCACTCTGGAAAGTGGGGTACAGCCAACACTGTATTTCCAGCTAGAGTCTGCAACGCCTGGTCACAGCTACCTGTTGTGTGTGAATTTCATAGTCTATTTTAAAAGGTAGGATTGGAGGAAATGGCTGCAAATCAAGAAGTTTCTATGCAATTTGCAAACCAACTTTTTCTTCTCATTTGCCAGAACGTTACTCCCTGAACTAGAAACTCCCCCACCTTGCTGCTGGTTTTTGTGGGGTTTTTTTCTTTCCTTTGCTTCTCTGAATTTCTTCCTCAGTTTTTGCCCTTATGATGCCTTCTTTGGGTCAGTGTCTTTACTAAAACCAGATTTCTTTTCTTTGTTGTAAAGCTCCTGGGGCTTATATGAACACTTGTCTGTTTGGTAGAAGTTTCAGCAGTGCTATGGCAATCACATTCACAGGATTTAGCACCTTTTGTTGCAATTTAGCTCTGGTGATGCTTATGCTAGTGTTTCACCTGGAGTCTGCAGTTATTTTACTCTCTCATGAATATGTTAATGAATTATTTCACACTTCAAAAAAAAAAAAATCTTTGCAGTCACAGAGCCAAGTTTGCATCTTGGGGTGGTATTTAAATAACTTATCTTCATGGAAAATGTATAAGTCTAGATTAAAAAAAAAGATAGTGAATAAATTCAGTGTGGCACGAATCTGACATCTGCATTGCAAAAAATATTCAGTGCAAGTAAATTATGCTTTTTTTTTTGTTACAACAGTTCAGAAAATATACTTTTAAATGTTGTTTTAATTACTGCCTTTATTCTGGTGTTTCTAAATAAGCTTTCTACTTGGCAACTTACTACTTCAAATCTAATATTCTACGTGTTTTCTTATTTCCTGATGTAAGATGTATCTTTTATGATCGTTCTCATTGTAATTTTCCTCTGTCAATCAAATCGGTATTTCAACCTATTTTTTTATTATACCCATAAAGACACAGGTGCATAATATTACTATAATTTTCATCATGTCTTATCTTTTCACTTAATTTTCTTTGTGTATGGATTTTGTAGTAATTATCTGTCAGCTAATTTATTGTTTATTTATGACATTTGAGTTATTTTTATTCTAGATAATTCCTGGACATGCTATCAGACGAATAAGTATTGCGTTGTTCTAAAGTTAATTTAAATCAGTATCTTATATATAAATTGGAATATATTAGTACTGAGTGTACTGAGAGTTAAAAGTATTTTCTGTATTTGTAGTTTCTGCTGTTTTTGTGAACTATTCGAAACCTCATTAAAAAGCTTGACAATAAGAGCCATACAACCTACTTTCCAGATCAAAGTAGTTCAAAGAAATCTAGATGTGCATATATATTTTAATTAATACTGTATTTTTTCCAAAGCCTGCTCCAGTCATTAGGCTTTTTAATTAATTAATTTATTTATTTCAATTGGCATTAGTCAGTTTGAACAAGAGTTTTTATTTTACAGTACCTGTACCATGCTGGGCTGATTTAGGCAAAAAAAATACTAATCTGTGATTTGACTCGGGGGTACTTACTGCCATTCTTATGACGAGTGAGCTTCAATATCACATAATCTGTTGTTCTTTCCCACAGTGGGCTGATAGTACAGTTATTTCTATGGATACTACAGGAACTGACAGCTGGGGAACCTTGTTTCAGAGAAATGCTGTGATTTACAAAGGTCTGACTGGGAAGTCCTTGGCAGAATGGGTCTCTCAGGTTCCAGGCTAATGCTCTGACTCATCTTTCTGTTCACCCCCTGCATCCTGTCCTCTCTCTGTCAGCACCTTGATAATGTGATTTAGCTGATCAGTGTTATTGGAGCCGTTGCTGGCTGTGTGGTTGTTCTTTGGCTCCATGAAAATGCAGCATGGGGAAAAGGGGAGTCTCTTCCCTGGTGTTCCAGATTACTCTCAGCCTCAGTGGGTCTGCAGGTAATGGAAGGGAAAGTACTGGATTGGAGATGGTTGAAGAGCGCTGAAACCTACAGTGTAATATTAAATTGTCAGGAGGAAATACTTCTTTAAAAATAAAGAATATTTATTTAAAAACAACTGGAAGAACTTTGCCTCTTTCAGTGTGTGAGATAGTAGCTTTTGGGTTCTAGCTGTAAAGTGGATGAGGTTGTATTCCACAAAACATCAGTTACTCTTTTCTCTGTGTGTGCACTCAAGGGTGCAAAGTGTTTGGCGCCCTTGGGTGCAAAGGCACTCGAGGGTTTCAAAACTTCAGAAAAATAATTTATACTGTTCTTTTTCACTGCAATAGACTATGTTTGGGTCTCTAGGAGTCATTACTCTTAAGATTTGTACTTCCAGTGCAGTGGCTAATGGAACACTAAGGGAAAAGAGTTCAGTTTAGCACCAGAGAGTTTGCTGTTGACTTGTGCCAGCCCCAGTAAGTCATTTAGAGAGATGGGACATGAGACTGGGATTGTAACTTAATTGAGGGGTTATAACTGAGCCCTCTAGGGAACCAAAAATGTTTTTGTTTGGGTTGTAAATGTAATGTGGTAGATATTCCTTGGTGAATCATTTATCTTTAAGCTCTTCCTAAAGATAGGCTGGGACAGAAATTGGTTCTGTGAGTTCATGATGTGAATCCTTTGTGTCTCTTGTGAAATGAATAAGCTTCTGCTGACCTCTTTGTCTTGGGGTGTCTTCAGCACTGAGGGGAAAGGTAAAACATTGATGAAAATTACTCTCAGATATTTCCCTTGTATTGACGTTGGGGGTGAATGCTCTCCTGTTCAAGATGGGCATTGTTTTAAAACATATTAGCAGGTGCATTCAGGTTAATCCTGGTCAACTGGTATATTCTAAAGTGTAACAGTCTCCTTTACATCAGATGTCAAGTTGTCTTCTGCCCTACCCTCATTGTAGGCAACCCCTGAAGGGGTAGGGACTTGAGCCCACAACCCTTGGCCACCTGTGGAATGAGAGTTCTTTGATTATACACAGGACATATTAATTTTAAAAGGAGTTTTGCTTGAATATAGATTCCAGGAACAAAATTATTGCCTGGAAGTTAAATAAAACTTAATTTTCAAATAAAATAAGAACTGTAGTCTTAGGCTGGGGTATGAACAGCTTTATATTTGAATGCTTGAAAAAACAGGTGTGTACAGGACTTGCTGTTACATGCGTATTTGTCTTGCTTTAGTAACACACCACCCTAATTCTGTTGTTGTGGAGTTGAAATTCACCACTGTGGAAGAGTCATGAGAGACCTGGATGTTTTGGATCTTGGTAGAGCTCTACTAGGATGCTTATATATAGCCAGACAAGAGTTCAGCCTATCCACAGTCTGAAACAAGTGGTTGTCTCAGCCCCAGTCAGTTGTTTGCTGTGAGGGGCTGTGGCTGAGCGACTGATTTTTGTTGGATAGCTAACTCTGTATTCTAAGAATGTGCAGAGACTCCCTGTAACTGGCAATTTCATTTTTTAACTTCTTTGTTTCTAATCCTTTACTCTTTTTTTGAACAATGGTCATAATTAGAATACTTCTGTAATATAGTTTAGCTTTTGTAAACCAACTGTGTGTAGAAAAAGGTATCTTAGTGGGTTGAGATGGAATCAGTTGTATGTGTGAGAAGATGCTGGGTAAACTGGCACAGCCCAGCCTAAAGGGGTGGTGACTATTTGTATGCTAACAAAAGTCTCCGTTGGTTTTGAGAGCTCCACAGTTCAGGAATCAATTGGATTTGCATATCCCAAAAGTTCAGGAATTGATTTCCTAAATGATGATATTCAGGACATAATGATCAAGTCTGCCTGTTATTATATGATCAAATATATTCCATGGAGGATGAATTATTTAATCTCTGTGGAAACATGGAATTTTCATGATACATTAGGACTGTAATGGGCACTTTTTCTTTTCTTTTTTTTTTTTTTTTTTGCAAAGGAATGACATTGTTCCATCTTCTAAACATATGATCTGTGATGCCTTGAAGGCTGCTTGGAGAGGCAGATAATTAGCTACCCCACTGCCTAGAGAAATAGCTTGGAGATTTTTAGGAGCCTTATGCAAATGGTTTGGGATATTATACAAAATTAGTTTCAGTTAGGCTCAAATTTATCTAATTTAATTTAATTATTGGAAAGAGTAAATCTTTGAGGAAAAGAAGGAAAACTGACAGAGGAGAAGATGACAAAAAATACACTGGCATATAGACTGCAACAATTAGATACTGATAGATTTATAGCTACCATCACTTCGCAGACATTCACCTCTAAGGCATCAGTAATGACTTTGTTTTATAAGACTCTGTCAGAATTAATGCCCTAGACCACAGGTGAAATAATTATTTAATGGAATTAAACCCTGTTGCTGAATATGGCTGTATCCTATTTTTGCAGGCTGTGAACTCGGTGATCTACAGCCAGGGTCCTGCACTTGGGTCACGACAACCCCATGCAACACTACAGGCTTGGGGAGGAGTGGCTGGAGAGCTGCCTGGAGGAAAAGGACCTAGGGGTGCTGGTCAACAGCCGGTTGAATATGAGCCAGCAGTGTGCCCAGGTGACCAAGAAGACCAGAGGCATCCTGGCCTGTATCAAAAACAGTGTGACCACGGGACCAGGGAAGTCATCCTTCCCATGTACTCAGCTTTAGTGAGGCCTCACCTTGAATACTGTGTCCAGTTTTGGGCCACTCACTCCAAGAAGGACATTGAGATGCTGGAGCACGTCCAGAGAAGGACAATGGAGCTGGTGAGGGGCCTAGAGCACAAGTGTGATGAGGAGCAGCTGAGGGAACTGGGGTTGTTTAGTCTGGAGGAGGCTCAGGGGAGAACTTCTCGCTCTCTACAGCTACCTGAAAGGAGGGTGGAGAGAGGCGGGTGTGTGTCTTTTCTCCCAGGTAACTAGTGATAGAACAAGAGGCAATGGCCTTAAGTTGTGCCAGATTGGATGTCAGGAAATACTTCTTCACCGAAAGTGTTCTCGGGCACTGGAATGGGCTGCCTAGGGAGGTTACCATGGTTGAGTCACCATCCCTGGAGGTATTTAAAAAACAGCTTGATGGGGTGCTCAAAGATATGGTTTAGTAGTGGACAGGTATGGTTGGACTTGATGATCTCAAAGGTCTTTTCTCACCAGGCGATTCAATGGTTCTATGTTGAAGTCCCAACTCATTCTGCACATTTTGCTTGAAGTTTCAGGGAGTCTCTGGCACGGAATGGACAGTTATCTGAAGGGGAAACCTGACATTTTACCAGGCCTGGTTGCCTGTGTCCATGCACTGTGGTGGTCTCTTTTATGCCTGTGTGATGTCCCCAGCAGCCTTTCCATCCCCGACTTGGTTATAGGTGCATCAAATTTCTTCTTAATCCAGGGATGACGGTTGGGAGATTAGAGGAACAGGTGGTGCACAGTTGATTGCTGGTGACTAACTGTTAACTGCCTCTTCAATATACAGGGCTCAGGCAGAGAGCAACAAGGAAAAGGAAATATATTGGAAGCAGCTCAGGACTTACAGCTTGGCCTGTGGTTTAGTGGCTGATCTGAGGACCAGAGAAACTCGGGAACTGGCAGTTGTGCTGCCTGGGGTAGGTAGGAAGACTGCCAAAGCAGGGAAGACTGTTGCATGGAGGATGAAATGGGGTATGCAGCATGTTGGTGTGGATGGGTCAGTGGTGTCTATAGTGGAAGGAAAAAGTGGAGATCACTTCTGGGATGATGGACAAAGTGGGTTATTACAGATGGACCTCTACTGATTCCAGCAGATCTTGTAGGATTTATATCCACTCTTCATTAGCTGAATTTCTGCAATTTCAGTGAGCTCTTGTTTTGTTTCAACACGCATGGTGCTTTGGTAGAGCTATTTTAAAAACTTCAAATGTGATGTGACCGTGGTAAGAGCAAATTCCTTGAGCAGTCTGAATACGTGTTTCTGAAAAAGCCTCTTCAGGCAGCTCTTGCTTCATTTGCTGCTTTTGGAACATATGCTGAAATTTTCATCTAGGATGCTTCCTTGTGAGCTCTTCATTTTGTTCTTGAGCAATATTTTGTGGGAAATTTGAAGAATATAAGGAAGAGTTTGAACTGCAGTAAAAGCTGCTTTTTTTTTTTTTTAATGGCAAGTGACTAGTTTAAGTGGCAGTTCTTCCATACACTTATCAGTGAAGGAGCCGTGTTACTTCACGGGATGAAGAACAGTTTCAAAGAAACTCAAAAGCAGACTGAAATTGTTTAAGTAACCATCACTGGTACAGGAGCACTATAAAGTACATTCTTACTGTAAGATACTTTGCAATTATAGTATTGAAGTTACAAGCACAGTTTATGATAATTTCTTGTATAGCTCTGAACACAGGGTTCTGTTGACCTGTAGTTAAATCACTTCTGAAATGCAAACTTCAAATGCTGTCCTAGAAGTACTCCTTGGTTCTTACAGCTTGGAGAAAGGAATTCGGATATGTTGTAGGTCTGAGAAGTGTGGTGTCTTGTTCTGGACATATCTGTATATGCTCAAACGTTATTCCTAAAGAAATAAGCACATTAGGGTTGTGTACAATTACATATTTACAAGAAACTGCATTTTACAGTGTTTACTAGCTGTTTTGCATCTTTGGGGTGTCATATCATTCCATCTATGTATAGCAGGTGCTTGATGAGGCCATTCCCAGTTCTCTGTCACTGAGAAACCTAGTCCAAACCAGTCCGTTGAAGAGAAGACCCAGGGAAAACCAGACACATGGTTAGAGGCTAAAGGACAGGTTAACAATCTGCTATCATAAAACAAAACAAAAAAACCCCAAACCTGAGACAAATTAGCCTTTTCATTCTGGGACAGCAGAGCTATGTTTTCTGTCCCCAAAAATATTTGGCAGTACAAGAAGATTGCTTATATCTCGCCAATGCATACTGGAATTCCATACACTTAGGCGGGATCTATTCTGGATATAATGCAAAAATAATAATTAAAAAAGAGCCATAAACTCTTTTGCATTTAAACTTCTGGTTAGAGAATTACTTTGCTGTTCTATCTTGCTTATATTATTTAAAAGAAATACCTATTGCTCTTTGCTTACAATAATAAGCTCATGCAAATTGAGGCTATAACCTTTTCTCTACTAGAAACTCATCTTTCCATTTTACACCATTTTATTATTACTGTGACGTTCCTTGGGAATGGCTCAAGAATCCTTTCTACTACTTGCTGTTGTCACCCCATAATGGATGCTATTCTTGGCCAAAAGCTATAGACAATGTTGAGCAGAAACCAAAGGCAGGTCAGACATTGGTGTTACCTTGCTTTGATTTCCATTTGAACACCAGGGACATAATTTTTAAGTACAATTTAGGCTTCATAAATACTATTAATCAGGCTAATTTGCTTCATGTAGCAGTATCTTGATGACAAGTTATCTTGAAATCTTTTGAGTATCCATTATGTAACTAGCCACCTTCTTTGTAGTCACCTCAAATACATGTGAAAATCACTAAAACATTAAAGAAAGAAACTGTCTTCAGATATGCAAATGATCATAAATCCTGCTTTCTAGTTTTTATTCATGTTTGTCGTGTGGTGTTAAAACTGGAAACCAAATTCAAAAGTTATGTGAAGTCCATACTTTTGGGTCTGGTTTTGGCTATTACTGGTAATTTACAATGTTCTGACTTCATAAAAACTTCATAAAACTAACTGTTAATTGTTAAAGGATGAAAAAAAATATTTCAAACCAAAGACTTGATTTTGCTGATAAACTTAGGCTTTTGACAAACTGAAAGAGTTGGGACTGTTCAGCCTGGAGAAGAGAAGGCTCCGGGGAGACCTTATAGCGGCCTTCCAGTACCTGAAGGGGCTACAAGAAAGCTGGGGAGGGACTTTTTATAAGGGCAGTTAATGACAGAACAAGTGGAAATGGGTTTAAGCTGAAAGAGGGGAGGTTTAGATTAGATATTAGGAAGAAGTTCTTCACTGTGAGGGTGGTCAGACACTGGAACAGGTTGCCCGGAGAAGCTGTGGCTGCTCCTCCCTGGAAGTGTTCAAGGCCAGGTTGGATGAGGCTTTGAGCAACCTGGTCTAGTGGAAGGTGTCCCTGCTGATGGCAGGGGGGTTGGAACTGGATAATCTATAAGGTCCCCTTCCAATCCAAACCTTTCTATGATTCTATAAGGTGAATCTAGTACTTGGAAGACTTTGGTTGAAGGAAATAAAGACATGTATTTTCCCATAGTACCATCATTTTCATTATTGACTTATTCCTAGTTTGGAATGATAAATTATAAATCTCTTTCAGCAAAGAATAAAAATATTATTCTTACATGTAGATGTGTACCAAAATGCTTTGTTAGTTATGGATGTGCCTTAATATGTGCTTAAATACAAAGAGAAATTCCTCAGTATTTGTAATAACAACAGTGCCAGTAAAAATACAGACGTAGGAACACATGCTGTTTAGCTCAGAGGCAACAAGGAGCTAATGTTCTGTAAGCATCCAGAGGGAGAATATTTGGGGTTTTTTTCAAAACACAGAAAAACACTGGTTAAAGGAAAATTAACTGCTAGATAGCAACGAATTGTCCTTTGTAAGCCAGTACTCTCTTTGCCTTGCAAAAAACAAATGAAAATCTTCTCTGGATAACTTACCCTGACTTTAATAAATATCAAGTGTTCTCTTCCTTCAAGGCACATATTGACTTGCTAACCTTCTTCTAATCTATCTTAATCTTTGTCAATATTTACCTCTTCATGCAATAAATACTGAGAAGTCAACAGAACCCAACTTCATCTCTGTTTTTGAACTTGTGCCATTTCTTTGCCCATTTCAGTGAAATTCATATAGAGCTTGAGATGAAAAATTAAACTTGTTATATAACTGCTGTTACACAATTTATAGTAATAAACTTGATGAACTGTTTAGACCTCTGGCTGTAAGCAGAACTCCCCCATGTCTTCTAAAGAGCTAAAGAATAATTTAGATGTTTTTGACCTTTGATAGGTATTTCTTGTGAGACCAAATTTAGTATTGCTACACTGCCAACCAGTTGAATTCCATATTAAGTGTATTATACAACTTCTAATAAGATTCCTTACATGGCTGGTTCACTAGACAATCATGAAGCATCCTGTGCAATCATATACTTCTCTAAAAACCAAATGATTACAAGTTTTTTTTCTAAAAGAAAATGCTGGTATCTGTTCAGATCACTGATTTCCTATGATGCTTCCTGCTATACTCATCTGTTTTGCAGCTTCTGAGTAGAAACTGTGAAAGAGTGGAAGGCAATGTGCACTTGCAGCTCAGAAAGCCAATAACCATATCCTGGGCTGCATCAAGAGCAGCGTGGCCAGCAGGTCGAGGGAGGTGATTCTCCCCCTCTACTCTGCTCTCGTAAGGCTCCACCTGGAGTACTGTGTTCAGTTCTGGGGCCCCCAACATAAGAACTGTTGGAGCGAGTCCAGAGGAGGGCCACAAAAGTGGTCAGAGGGCTGGAACACCTCTCCTATGAGGACAGGCTGAGAGAGTTGGGGCTGTTCAGTCTGGAGAAGAGAAGGCTCTGGGGCAAC
>NW_010298739.1:38801-50173 GCF_000700745.2 Antrostomus carolinensis | reverse complement strand
AGGTGTCCCTGCTGATGGCAGGGGGGTTGGAACTGGATGAGCTTTAAGGTCCCTTCCAACCCAAACCATTCTATAATTCTATGAACCTGAGCAACTACAGCTTTTGTTTGTCATTGACTTCGGTATCCAGTCACGCTGCTGACTGAGGTGGCAGCAAGGGGACCTTTTTTGGTGTCAAAACCCAGTTTAAGCTCCTTGATCACTATGCAGATACTAAATGGAGCAGTGCTGATCTGCAGCGTGGTGCTGAGGACGTTCTTTCACGTCTCTATTCTGGCATTGAGCAGCCTGAGTCAGATCCCTCCAATGCCTCCTCCCCATGAAATCTGAATACATAGAGCTGCTACTGCTGCCTCTCTTGAGGGTTTTGAGGTTGTGGGAACTGTTGGGACATCTGCTGCCTACACAGAGCTCAACTGAGCTGATCTTCCCAGGTGAATTTCTTCTCTGTCCTCATTGGGTCTTTAAAATTCCTTAACTGAACTTCCAAAGGTCTTGTGAAAATAGTAAACGTGACCTTTTACTACAGGGTCATTGCTCAGGATGAAACATTTACTCCTTGAAAACTGCTTGCCTGATTGCAAACAAATTGGTTTTGAGCTCGATAATTACTGTATTGGTGTGTAAGGCTTCCCTGTGCACTTTGTGTGACGAACATGCCAAGAGAAGTTCATGCTCTAAGAAGCAGCCACTCTGATGTTGTGTGTGTGTGTGTGTGTGTGGAGGGGAAACTCCAGTTTGAACACAGAAATGGAAGTCCTAGCATAACTCCGTGCTGGCTCTGGGGAAGTGAAATATGGGAGGGAGGGGAAGGAGTTGAAGTGTACAAGAATGACTGCTGAGAAGAAAGGGGGGCTTAGATTGTGATCTGTTCCCCCAATTGTGATCTGCATCGTATCTTAAACCCTCAGTCACTATGTGGACATCTGATGTCCTGCTGTTCTGATTCATCGTCAGTGCTGAGTCACCCAGAGTGTGTGTCGTTGGTGCTGATTAGCAAACTGCTGCAGACAGAAATTAACAAAATTATAATGATTTTCATCGTATTTAACAGAGCTAGTTGCATAAATTTTCCAGCTGAATATTTTCCCTTCAGAAAATCAAAACATTTCCTGGGAAATTACTTATTTCATGGGAAATTTTTGGCAGCGGATTGTTGGAACACCTTCTTTGCCTTTGCGTATTTTCATGGCATAAAACTCCAAAAGATAGATTAGCCATAAAAAAGTGAAAAGTGTGCAGTTTCCTTTCTCCTCCTCAGTTTGAACCGAGAGAGATTTCAAACTGAGAAATTCTGTGTGACCAAGGAATCAAAGGGAAAAATTGGGGTCTTCTGCAAAAGTACAGAGGTGTCACGAGTTTGAGACCTGAATTATGTCTTGGGAAAGAACTGAGTTGAGATCCAGACCAACTCTGGCTGTTTAAGTAGCCCTGTTAATTAGCACCGTATCCTGACATAGCCACATTCCTTGATAGTCATTAGTAGGAAATTGTAAAATAAATTATAAACCCCAAAAGGCATTAAATGTCTCCTACCTCCAATACTGCAAACAAGTACTGGAGTAGGAATAGTCATAGGCCATTCATGCTACAGCTTTCTCTTCCTCTGAAATTTCATGTCTTATTAAAAACCTTCCCAGTAGGATTATTGGGCTGGAATTATACATTAAAAATGCAAACACAGTAGTTATTCTCTTGCCTACAAAAATAAATGGTTAGCATAACAGCATATTGTTTAGAGAAGTCAATTATACCTTAAAATAGAAAGAGAAACAATTTTTAGCAATGTCTTTGAAACTAAACCTCTTCTGAAATGCGTTGGATAAAAGAGCAGTGATGTAGCTGGGGGTACACAAGTGTTTTGGTGTCTGCCTTTGTGAAGATTTGGGAATGATTGAATCAACCCCCCTGTGAGGGTGGCAGTCCCATTATGTTTGTTACAGGTTGACTGGTGTAATTGTTTTTTCTAAGGTTATCAGCATGTTCAATCAAAAAGCTAATATGTGCATTATTGCTTTGTTAGTTTTTGGGCCCTTTTCTCATTATAGGTATTGATCTTGATTAAAAGCTGTTCTCCAAATGTTTGGTTCTGTTGACATGAAGTGATTCTTGCCTTCTCTGCTACCAGAGGGAAGGTATCTTCATTCAGGTTAATTGTTGGTGCCTGACACTAAATGCAAATACCAGAGCACTGCTTGAGGTGAAGATTCAAAACTGGGAAGAAAAAAAAAAAAAAAAAAAAAAAAAAGAAGCAGCTGTTAAAATATCTATTTGTTCTGTATTTACCAGAACAGTGTGTTTTCCTCTGCCATCACAATGTGCCAGAGAAAATGTCATTAATACTGTTTGAAGACAGATAATTTTCAGTTCTTTGTCAGCGAATGTGTATTGTCTCAGTCCTTTAACAGAAGTGGGGTGAGAGGAAGATAGTAGCAGACAGCAGTGGGTATAGAAATACACAACAATCAACACACAATAACCTAATGCCAAAAGGAGGAGTGATGCACGGTCGTGTTGAGCTTAGACAAAGCCAGAAGCACTGCTATTGTAATCTGAAATGCGTGGGTGGACTCTTGTGTCAGTGATTGTGATGATGTGCGCAGGCATAAATCTCCAGTCGGAGTTTGCAGGAACATTGTAGCCCTTTACAATAGATAAATTGTTCAAAAATAATACTTACTTAGAGATGTATTGTCCTGGTTTTCAGCTGGGGCAGAGCTGGGGTTTTTTTTAGTAGCTGGAATGGTGCTGTGTTTTGGTTTCAGCTGGGATTTGTTATGAGAGAGACACTGAGAACATCCCAGTGTTTGCATTTTTGTCACTGGAAGTGAAGGGCTTTGTGTTCTGTCAGTCTACAAGTGCCAGATCTAAGGGGGTGAGGAATATTTAAATGAATAAGCTAAACTGGCATTTGGATATGCCAGTGGGATATTCCATCTCGTATCCCATCATGGTCAGTATATTCATGAGGGTCTCTTCGTCTTTTGGCTTTCTTCGGCATCGCTTGGGCTCTCTCTCTCCCAGGATTGCAGTTTCAGTTCAGGATTGTCGCTCCTCTGGGATCGTTATCTGGGAACGGGCTGGGGTTGGTCAGGGGGGTGGTGAGCAATGGCACTGGATATTGCTTATTTACATCTTTTATCACTATTATTGTTATCATTACCTTTTAATTATCATTATTATTTTAAGTTTTTGTTTATTTCAATTATTAAATTGTTCTTATCTCGCCATACGAGTCTCCTTACCCTTGCCCCCCCCAGTTCTCTCCCCTGTCCCCAGGGGTGAGTGAGCGAACGGCTGTGTTCGGCTGCCAGCCAAGTGAAACCACCACACACATACATGTGCAAAATGTATTCTCTATGCGGAGCTTTATTTTCCTAGGACCTTATGATGATGCTTTGTTTATTGTAACGTTATTTATTGTGATAAAAGAAAACCTCTACTAGGTTCAAGATCTCCCAAAGTCTATTTGTCTACACACTACATCCCATAATTTTACAGGCAAGAGAGAAGACTGAGATAATTGCCACTGGTTCCTATAAAGCCTATGAATTATATACCAGTTGGACAAGGGAGCTTTTTGAGGCTAGCAGTGATGTGCATTTTAAAAATATCCAGGACTGTGTGGTTTAAAGTATTCATAAACTTTAGTAAACTGTCTCAGTGGCAAATGATCCTCACTTCAGTTTTGGGCTTTATTCTTTGTCTGAAATGGGTTTGGCTCTGTTTCTGGCTTTTGGATCTTGCTATATATTAGTCTGTTAGATTGAGATCCTTCCACTATAGGTTTCTGTTGTCTTGCAGGTAGTTAGAAGTAATCATCAAGTTAGTTACTCTTCTCAGTTAAATAGACTAACTTTTTTTTTTAAGTAGGTCAAATATTTATAAAAATAATTTTCATTACTCTTTCCTAAATTTGTCCATGATATTTTCCTAGGTCCGAAGTAAAACCTGGAATCTTTTGTGACAAAAATGAATGCTTCATGAACTCTGTTTCAAAAGAACCCTAAATTAAATGTTTTGGTTTGTTGGTTGCCTGTCTGGAGGACACTCATGTCAATATTTTCCTCTCAGCAGGCAAAACTAAGGAAAGTGGCCTTAAGGTTGCCTCAACATAATGGCCTCAATTTGTACCAAGGGCAGTTTAGATTGGATATTAGGAAGAATTTCTTTCCTGCTTTCCTGAAAGGGTTCTCAGGTATTGGAAGGGGTTGCCCAGGGCAGTGGTGGAGTCCCCATCCCTGGAGGGATTGAAGAGTCGTGTAGACACAGTGCTGAGGGACATGGGTTAGTCAGGGACTGGTCCGTGGGAGGTTAATGGTTGGACTTGGTGATTTTTAAAGGTCTTTTCCAATCTGGGCTATTCTGGGATTCTCTGAAAAAAAAAAAAATAAAAAAAAAAAAAAGGATGCCCAGTTATCTTGGAGGCTAAATGCCTTGTCTGTGCTCTGTTGGTGTTGAGTACATGTATCTGCCCTCAAGCCAGCTGTAGTCCCATGGCTATCTGCCTGGAAGCCTCTTGTCAGATTGAAATTGGCAACAACTTCCCAACGTGTGGACAAGAACCCATCACTTCAGTTTTCCTGATGGTTTTTTCTCTTACTGAATTCAATATGTCGCGATAAATAGATTTTCTGTTTCAGGGATGGGAATGGCATGGGGAAAATTACCCCAGCAGGATTCCTGAAGGGGCTTTACTGAAAAGCTTATCTCTCTTTCTAGGGGTTGTATTTCTTTTTGTGCCTATGAGAATGTGAGTTTAAGCCCAATTAATACAGTGCCAGAAAAACCTTGAGTCCTAAAGACTGTAATGAGAGAATTCCTCTTCTGTCTTATTGCAGGATCGAGCTTTTTTGCTGCTGTTCCAACCGAGCAGCACCTTGTCCCAGCGGAGCTCTCCTTTGGAGGGACGGTTCATCATGCAGGCACTTGCCAACATGAGTGAAAGCTTTCAGGTCTTTCAGTCATTAGTTCAGAAAAACGTCTCAAGTCCCTTAAAACAAAGCAAGTCCTCTGCTGATTCCTGTGTTTTGTCATGGCAAAGGTCCCTGGGGCAAGGGTTATTTCTTGCAGTGCCAGATAACCATCTACTTACCTGACTACTCTGATATTTGGGAGAGAAATCAGTGCAAAAAGTTAAAAGAATATTCCTTTTAAATATGGAGGGCTTATTTCAATCTAGTTTATACCCATTCTTTAAAACACAATAAAGAAAAGTTGCAGATGTTTAATTTCACTTGTCTGCCATTGTTTCTCTTGTCTGAGAAGCAGAAAAATTCTACAGCACGCATCTCAAGCATCCATAAACTATTTATCTTACTTCACCAAAAATTTTACTAAAAGTGAGATGAGTACTGTCTTAAACGGAAATAATTTATTTTTTACTGATTTTCCAAATCAATTTAAATTGTCATCCTTAATTTGCTTTGTTCAACTCTAAATTAATCTGCACCCATAGTAATAAAGTAGGAAGATAATAAAGTCACTCTTATTTTTTAGAGATTTTTCTTTTTTTAGAAAGTCTCATTTGTTACTGAAGCAGATGCTCACTATTGATCTCCTTTTAAGAGCCAAAATAATTTATATTTAATTGAAAGGCACGGATACTCTTTGTTTTTGTTGAGTCAGAAAGTAAATGGAGGTATGCTTGAGCACAAATATTGATACAAAAATGTACTTAAAATTTGAAAATCTTTTAGATATACTCTCTATTCCTACCATCCTGCATCCCATTAGGGAGAAACTCTTAGAAGACAGACCTGCTTCTTACAAGACAACTCTTTAAGGACAGACCTGCTTCTTCAAGGAATTGCTCCTTAAATCTCATTTGTCATTTATCTTCTCATTTGAAGTGCTACATGATAAATGACCTGGTGAAGATACAATATTTGATGCTGTGCACCTCTCTATTTTTATGCCTTTAATAAAAATTGAGATTTTGCTAGGAATTGTTTTTCCCTTAATGACTTTCCTGATGTGTTTGGATTTCAGATAATGTTTTCATTTTGTCTAGTTCTGTGTGACATTATTCTTGTTCTTGTGAATGACATCTAAATGATTATTCTTAGGTAATGAATATAATTCTATTCAAAGAATTAATTTTAGAGGAAAGCTTCTCCACAATAGAGGTAAAATCCCCACAAAAAAACCAAACAAAAAAACACAACCCACAAGAGTAAAGTAAACTTTGGCTTTTTCATATCTGGTTTCTGCTGTGAAGCATGAGAGGAATACAAAAGTCACCAGTTGTCAGTTATCACACCAGTGATGCTGTTTCCAATTTGATTAAGCTTCAGATTAATTGAAACAGGCAGTATTGATTGCTGCCACTAAAAGAACTGGAAGTTATTTCATATGACAGAAGTCAAATGGAATGGTTTGGAAGATGAGTCCTACTCTTACGCAGACATGCTTATTTTCTGTTTGGCATTTGTCCTTGAAGGAAACAATCCTATTTGCATTTAGAAGGAGATGGTTATTCATAGTTGAATGTGTTATGATCCAATCTATTGCAGTTTACAAAGGCTTTCTAGTCCTCAGGTGGTTCTTGAATGCCATCTTGAAAGATCATATATTTGGGCTGGCAATTCTTTCTTATCTCAGAACTTTTTACCTATAGAAACTTCCATCTTTCTACTTCTGCTGGAATTTATCCCCTCATATTCTGTCACTTGCTGCCTGCCAGAAATTTCAGGCTCAGAAATAATCAAGAATTGTTTCTGGATCTTACTTAATAGATTGGGCAAGTAAGCCCACAGCATTAGAGCAGGTCAATTAATTGCTCTTGAAAAACTGGGCACATCACCCAACAATATATTTAATGTAATGAATGGCTGTTCCATTCCTGGATCAAGCCTGCATCTTGCATACAGCAGCCTGGCAGTTCACTGGTGCTTATTTATCAGGCTTATCCTAAATGATGTCTTTCACTAGTTTTATTTAGTGTTTGAGTCTAAATGAATAAGAAAAGCCTGAACCAGATTTTCACTCTCTTCTTGGAAACAAGGTCAAAGTATACACAGATACTGCAGGAAATTGAGCCACAGGATTGTAATGAAAAACTTTACCTGCAAAGTTGATTCCTGCTAGGGAAATTAAAGTGGGGAGGAGACTCTCTTCTGCTTGCCACACCACTCTCTGAAGAAATAACATCACATACCAGGGCAGTAGCACTATTTCATTCCCAAAGCAGTGCTCGGGTGCTAGCAAGAAGGTCTTGTAAACCTGTGTCACAATGCCACGTGGTGGCTCCCTCTGGAATGAGGGACCCTGGCATGTGTGCACTCACCATCTGTTGGCTTCCTCCTTCCACAAGTTTTCCAAAGAATTCTGCCTCTGGTTCCTAGAGTACTGTGAGAGTGGAAAGAATGGCTCAAAATCCCATGTTAGTTTCTCAGAAGATGTTTCATGTTTAACTGGATACACTGCAGTCTGAGCACTGAGAGTTTCAGTTGTTACCTGGAGGGATGGGCTTTTCCTGGATATAAGTGTGGCCTAAAGCACCACAGTGTCCGTGCAGGAGTAGCTTTTGTGCCAAATGGAAAATAAATCAATATTAACTATCGATACTTCAGCTTCCTGTGGCTGCTTCAAACTGTCAGTCTGTGCTGGAAAATGGTATCCTGAGAGTTTGCCAAGCAGTTGTTCCCTTGGGAGGAGGAAGCTTGCCTTTCTAGTAATGTGCTTTCTGCTGCTTGATGAAGAGGTGTATTTCCACTTCCACTGTGTAATGCTCATCTTCTTGGAGGAGTTTTTTAGGAGTCATTGTAATTTGTATAGAGTGATTTTCAACACTGGCTAGCCTACATAGATGACCCTGTAACTTTCTGTTGTAGACCAGAGTTTAAGTGAAGTTTTTTGTCAAGGTTGCGAGTTTACCAGCCCCCTGGGGTGAGGAGGACTGGGTCACTATTAGTCTACAGGCAACTTGAGAGCTAACATGACAACCTTACTTAAATCTGGAAGGATGTTTTTTTTGAAAATAAGTGTTGTTAGTTTGTTTTTTGTTTTGTTTTGTTTTTCTAAAGGCAGGCAAAATTCTGCTCCAGAATGTTTTCTGTAGTCTGTGGTGTAGTTGTAAGCTACTAAAAACTCTGATTTTCCCCCATAAATCATTGTTTTATGTAACTTAAAGACGAACATTGTTTTATGTAACTTAATTTTTGGTTCAGGTGTAGTAATGATCAAGTTGAATAATTTAAAAAAAAAAAAAAAATTGCTTCCCAACCAAAGCTGCAGTCATATCCTCTTAACCCATCCCCATTTCAAGGTAAAATAAGTGTGTGTGTCTTCTACCAAGGTGTTGGCAGATGAGCTGCAGCAGTTGAAGTTACCTCTCCCAGGTGTTTGTCCTTCCCAGGAGGAGAGTCAGAATGTTTGTGAGCCTCGGGCTGTTCAACACCAAGTCTGGCAGCCCTGCTCCCACCCATCACAAGTGTAAAGCAAGCCGTCAGATTTTGCACTCCAGTGGGAGAAGTGAGAATACATTCCCTCCTGCTGACTATGCAGGCAGGGTGGCAACCCTTCCCTACGGTAATCACTAACTGGTGCTAGCATTTTTCACTGCCATAGGCAAGTGTGTATCAAAGACCTGAACACTTTTCATTTATTTAAAACTCCATGTGTTGTGAGAGTGTGCTCTGCCTAGGGTTGGAGCAAGATCTTCGACATCCGCTCCGAGGTGGTAGCGTTTCATTCACGACAGTGTTCTTGGACACTTATATAATATTAAACTGAAAACTCATATTAATGCAGAATGAAAGTTTCATACCTTAAGTGCATAGAAAGCAGGGGAGAAAGTTAACTTATCATCATAATATCAATTCACCTACTTACATACTTTTTCTAGATTATTGGGAAAATGGCTATTGTATGTAGGAATGCACAAGATGTGCCAAATACAATAGTTAATGTCAAACATTGAGTTAATAAGGCTTTAATTTTTACTTCCTTATTTTTGTGTACCTAAAACTTTCAGAATTTAAATGTGACTTCAAGGCTTTTTCTTTTCTTAATTTGAGCTTTGGATAGATTATTAAAGAGTCTACCTTCTTGTGTTTGGTGCTTCTAGTAGTCAAATTGTTGTCTGAGGGAAGCAAACATTAACACCAAAACTGGACCTTTACAAAAAGAAATAAAAAGCAACAAAAAACCCAACCCAAACCAAAACCAAACCAACAAAAAACCCAAACCAAACAAAAAATCAACAAAAAAATGCACAACAAACCAAAACCCCACAAAAAACCCACCCTACTGCTTCCCAAAGAAGGCATAAACGTTCTTCCTTTCTCCTTCCCAAAGAATCTTTCATCTTTAGTACCTCTTACTACCTATTACTTTACTCTTGGCAAGCTGTAAGTTATGAGGAGCCTTCTCTCCCCTTCCCTTTGTTAATGTATTTGGAAAAATGATCAGGATAATGTACTAAAAGAATTTAAAAGAATTCCAGTATAGAAAGCAGACTAACTACATTCTCCTTTGCTGTTTGAAGCTGCACATCTGCATCCTTTCCAGAGCTGCTACTTTGAAGGACTGTTTTGCTGCAAACCCCACTCCTTGCTTTTCAGATTATGTGCTGATTAAGTGAGTCATGTCACCGCTCTTGATTGAGTGGTCTGTTTTGGTGATTACATGAGGTAGTAGTCTAGTGCTCCTAATCTATTTAAATAACTTGTAAATGACTTGCTTTCATTTTCTCTCTTGCTTCTACTGTTGTGTGGTACCTTCTTACTCATATGTCAAGGTGAGCTATTTCCTTATGCCTAAAGAATGGGCTCACGCAATCCCACAAAGTATGAAGGACACAAGGCACTTGAGGAACTGCTGGAAGTTTATTATAGGGTGTATATGGGTTTCCATTTGACAAACAGCTCATCTCCTGAGTTGAAAAAATTTCCTTAATTCTCTTCACCTGACTTTATGATACAATTCTATCAGATCCAGAGGACAGCTATTGACAGGAATTACAGAGCTGTCTTGATCTTCACAATGGGACCTTCAGCAATGACTCTCTTTTCAAATATTGCTTTCTGGTTCCTGCAGTGTCAGAGTTGATTGTTGGACTGCACAATATTTTTAGTGTTCTCCTAGGCATTAAGTCTTTTGGAGGTGAAACCATCCTTCTTTCTCTGTGCTTGCTGAGTGTGAAATTGCAGGGGTGGTTAGACAGTATAGCTGAGATGATGCAGTGGGTTGGAGCCACTAACGTGGGGTGGACTGTTTCTTCTTTTCTCCTTTTCCTCCCTTCCACTCCTGGGCTGTGTGGTCTTGTGTTCTCCTTGCATCAGCTCTAGCTCTTTGATGACCTTGCCATAAACTAATTAAAAACTCTACCCCAGAAGAAAGATGGTCATTACATTTGTTGGGTTAGTTTCCTGTTGGATTAATGAGGTGAATTCTTTTATGACACTGTTACCAAAACGTTAGAGTTGTGAATAATTGCCCAATAGGAAAAGTAGTAGAGGCATCTTCCTTCCAAATTTTTCATCGCCATATGTGTGAGTAACCCAGGTAATGGCTTCTCTTCTATGAGCAATACTAAGGTACCCAGTAATTTTTTTTTACAGTGTGCTCTCCTTTCTTTTTTTTTTTTTCCCCCCCTCTCAGCATCTGTAAAATAATATTTTTGCAGCTTGTTACCATCTAATCAGAGGTAGGATTTTACTTTCCCTTTTATGAGCTACGTACCTTACCTCAGATAATTGCTTGTGCCTCTTATTAGCTGACTAATAAATGACTGTAACCTTGATTTTAATAGTTCATTTTACCATGTGTGGACCCTGGGAGACTAAAAAGGCTAAGGTCTTTGAGCATAGGGGGGGAAAAGAAAAGTAAATTTAATTATATTGGATGAGAACTGCGAAGTATAGAACAAAATCGATCCTGGCAGTGTCAAGTAACTGTTGTTTTCTTGATGTAGCTTAAAGTTCTTTCATACAGCTCTCTGCATTAAGATTAAAATTTTATTTTGGAAATGTTGTCATTCTTTTGATACCTTTGTTTTGATACCTTGATTTTGAACTGATACTAAGGAAGATCAAAGTTCCCCAAAGGGAAATTTAATACCACCTAACTGCATCTGAGTCAGCAGAACTGTTTGGTTTTCCATAAAGGCAAGATTACAAAGTTTAAAAATCTCTTGGTTTTCCATTTCCTTTTTTTTTTTTTTTTTTTTTTTGTGTTATAATGGAAAAGTTGACTCAAATAGAAAACAGAAACAGTTCTGAAACTGTTAGAACAATTTATTAAATTGGTATATGGTTCTACCTGACTGTCTTGAATCCTCTGACCTCTGGGTCAGGCATATTTTCCATATTTCTAGTGTCATTTGAGGCAACAGGAGATGCTTGAGAATTATCAGGACTTGGCTCAGC
>NW_010298739.1:0-38762 GCF_000700745.2 Antrostomus carolinensis | reverse complement strand
GTGTTAATGCAACTGCACTCAGGAACAGATGCAGCCTCTGCAGGAATGGGCAGGCTGACCAGCCCTAATCACATCAGCTGCCATGGGGTGGGATGCCTGTCTTTCTTAGCTCCCTCCCTCACCAAGAGCTGGCCAGCAGCATCTCTGGAGCCTGTGGATAAATCTGCACTTGTTTAACAGTATTGTTGATTCTCTTCACATTTAGGAACTGTTGTAGCGTGTTAGCATGTGATATCTCTGCTCCAGTCTTACTCAGGTAGATTCTAACAGACTTTGTTAATCAGTGGCAATATATGTAGCTTTTTTCCTCTTTCGAGTTGTTTTGGTACTTAAAAATAGATAAATATCATATCCTTATGCTATCCTGATTTCTATTGACAAGTGTACTTGTTAATGTTGTATGTTTTAAAGAAGCTTCATTGTTTAAAGGCTGAAAGGTTAACAACCGAACCCAGATTGTCTCCAGTGAATCAAGCTCAATTTTCTTGAGCTTATTGAAAACAGTCTGCTCCAAAGAAGCTAATTAGAGTGAAGAATACAGAGTGTCTGGGCAATGCTGTCTGTGTTCTCATATATATTATGCATTTCCTTCCTGCAATTTTGTGAAGTCATAGTTGTACCTAGCTCAATTTCCCTTTTGGTAGTGATGGTGGGGCAATCAAAATACATCCCCCTCCGAAATGTCTAATTGGACCTGGTGTGATACCACAATAAGGATACTCTAATACTGGGAGCTAAACAACTTGTTAAAATTTATATTTAAAGTCACATTTGTCTTACTCTGGTGGATTGTTTGTTTTGAATTTGAGAGTGGTAATCGAGGAGTCATCATTGTCATGTTTTTTTCCTTGCAGGAGGGAAATGTTTCTTCATTATACCAAAGATAACAGCATCACCTCGAACCTAGATGTAGATGACCTTGGATTTAGTAACAGTTGAATTGAAAGGTCTGTTTTTTTTATTTATCTGTGTTATGTGGGCTGTGGATTTGCAGGTCTAAGTTTTGACAGCTGTTTCAAAATTACTTCCCAGTCCCAAAAGCCTTATTTTGTGGAAACTATGATAGAACACGTTAAAGTTTTGAACTTGCTTGATATCCCTTAGGCAATGGGTCTGAGGAACTGGTGGTGGATCATATCTGATGTGGAGTTCACTTGAATCTGAGCCCTTTAAGGACTCGTTTTAAGCCTTTTGCTTCTGAGAAAGCATTTATACTGGAATATCTACCACCCACTCCTCATACTGTTGGCCTGAGACCTGAAAAGTCTATCCTTCTGTGAAGAATATTAAGGATGTCAACAATGATTGTGTCTATCAGGTAGAAAATGCCTAGATATTATGAAGATGGGTGGGTGGCACATCTCCCATATGTAATGAAGTGGCTGTCTTTCACCAACTGCTTTACTGTTTCAGAAGCTTTCCTAAATTCTTCTTTGCCTTCCTTAGAGCTGTGTTTTAAGATAATCCAATTCTACTTTTAAGACCTAAAATGTTACAGCTAAAAATAGATGCTGAGAAACAGGGTTCTATTGTTTGTTTCCTTAAAAAAAAAGGGGGGGGGGGCATAAAATATCAAGGAGGTGGAGGGAGAAATACTTGCAACAGCTTGATCTGCTTTTTCTTTGTGTGAAATGGTGAATGGGAAAATCTGAGAGTAATTAATCAATGTGAACTTTCCAGATTCATCATTGTTAAAGTGCACCTGAGCCAAGCAACATTATGCTGATTCTGAGGGGGGGGAATATGCAGCCTATTCATTAACTACCTCAGTTTTCCGTGCCTCGTTTGCAGAGCAGGCCCAGGGAGAGGTGGGATTTTGGTTCGTGCTGAGCCAGTGCTGTACAAAACAGGGGCTTTGGCCAAAGATCTAACTGCTCCCTGAGCTTTTTCCTCTTCACTACTTGAACCTGTAACAAGAATGGAGGCTACACCTGAGCAGTGATGGCCATTCACCCAGTCCTATGGACTAGACTGGTCCTGTACATGTGTTTTTAAACAAGTTTAGTAGTGATGTGTTCCTAGTTATGCACAACCTGTTTAGTGACGTATGGTTGGGAGTCTGTACTCTTCTGGACATTGGAGAGTCTGGCTGTACAAGTGGTTGCTGGAAGGAAAGGGAGTCTTGAAACATAGGCATGTGTGGAGCTGATGTCCTCCTCCTTGGCTGTGTGGGGCATGAGAATTTCTTGTGTCCAGCGGTGGTGAGTGTCCACTGAGTGGTCTCACTTGTGTTGGACGTGCTTGTGTCTCAGCTTTGCTTGCTGGCTGGTGTGTACAGCTGCCAGGTTTATTTATGTCTTAGCCTTGTCTAAGCAAATGTGGTCATACAAAGTTTATTTTGTTTAAACTCATTTTTTCTGACAAAATTTTACCTGTGTTAATAAGTAATTAGAGGAAAAAAATAAGTGAAATGTGAACCTTCCCATACAAGAAGTGGCAAACTTCTGAAATGCATTCATTTTTATTTTTTATTTTTAATATGTTGTCATCTCTGCTACTACAAATATGGAAACATTTTACTTTCTATGCTTTTGTATCAAATCATTTAACAGGGGAAAAAAACCCTGAGATTCTGAAAACAGTACTAATTAGAAATTGCCCTAGAGGATGTTGAAAATAATGGAATATCCATATACTGGCATCAATAATAGTAATATATAATTATACAGTACTACTTATTTGTCATGAAATAATGAAAATCCCTGCCAAATGCGGAGGAAATAATTGGAGGTTCTGATGTAATACTTTTGAAAGTTCAGCACAGTTTTTTGGTCGGAACTGCCATTTCCTGCATTCACAGGAGTAAAAACTGTTCTTTGTTTGTTTTCCTACAACAGAGAAATTTGGAGTTTTGGTCAGCTTTCATACTTTGATATTTAAAACAGCCTTTTCTAGGACAGGAAAGCTATTCATAATCTCTGTATTCTTATGTTTGGAATATTAGACTTCTGATTAGATAATATACAAGGCTTTGAAGGAGCTCTTATTCCATCTGTGTGTTTGGCTACCAACCAGTGCTGAAATTCTCTGACTGTATAGTAGGGTGTTCATTCACTTTTTTTTTGTCTTTATCATAGTTTTTCTGCTACACTTTTCTTCTCCCCCGCCAAGTCCTCTGCTCTTGCAAACTACCCAAACACTGTGTCTTTGTACCTTATCAACATTCTTCTCATAACAATCCCCACTGAAACCAAACCACAGTGCTTTCTAGCTACTAAGAAGAAAATTAACCCTTTCCCAGCAAAAAAACCCAGGACACCTCCCTAAGCCAAAGGCTCCGTACCCCAACCGTTAGCCAAAGGTATCAAAAACCAGCATAACAAGAACAACCGTAATCATTTCATGTATGGATTGATAATATGGGTTATTGATCTTGGTAATATTGGTAATAAACTGGAATGGCAACTCACGGTATTGCAGACCTTTTTTATTAAATTATTTTATTACTTGCTGTTAAAGTAAAGAGGTGCTGAGGGGAATTGATGAGTGTCAGAAAGCTCAGATGAATCTGGAACACCCTGTGATGATACAGTACTGTCCAAACTATTTTACTAATCTTGTAATCCACCAGCATGTCAATCATTGGTGAAGGTTATGCATCTTCATTGTCACTCCTTGCCACCCCACTGCAGGTATGAGAGGGTAAGAGATGGTTGTTTCATACAGTATTGTAACAACCATAGAGTGATAACTGTCAACATGAACTGTGTAAGGACCTGAGGCGTGCAGGAAAGCAAACTATTGAATGATCTATTTGATATAGAATCACGGAATGGTTTGGGTTGGAAGGGACCTTAAAGATCATCCAGTTCCAAACCCCCTGCCAGCAGCAGGGACACCTTCCACTAGACCAGGTTGCTCAAAGCCTCATCCAACCTGGCCTTCAACACTTCCAGGGAGGAGCAGTCACAGCTTCTCTGGGCAACCTGGGCCAGGGTCTCACCACCCTCACAGTGAAGAACTTCTTCCTAACATCTAATCTAAACCTCCCCTCTTCCAGTTTAGAGCCGTTTCCCCTTGTTCTATCATCAACTGTCCTTATGAAAAGTCCTTCCCCAGCTTTCTTGTAGCCCCTTCAGGTACTGGGAGGCCACTATAAGGTCTCCCTGGAGCCTTCTCTTGTCCAGGCTGAACAGCCCCAACTCTCTCAGCCTGTCCTCACAGGAGAGGTGCTCCAGCCCTCGGATCATCCTGGTGGCCTCTTCTGGACTTGTTCTAGCTGCTCCATGTCTTTCTTGTGATGGGGGCTCCAGAACTGGACACAGTACTCCAGGTGGGGCCTTATGCGAGTGGAGTAGTATTTCAGCCTTTTGAGTTGTTTTAAGGGCTTCATTGCTCCTTGGAGGCTTCTTCCTCATGGAGAAAGGGAGAAGACAGCTGAAAACTTAAGTTTCTGTGCTAGCAAATAGAATGAATGCTGTTGTGTTAGAAGGTATCATCACCAGTTCATGCTGTTGTTGATTTGCCCCTGCTGTAGACTGTAGCAGAGTTGGGAATAAACAGAACTGGGCCAAGTCAAAGCATCATAGCTTGGGATACTGAACGTGGAAGTGACAGAAACGAGGCTTTGATAAAGGGGTGCAGTATTCCCAGTGCTGCTCTCCTGGGACTGCAGTCTGCTTCAGGACCCATAGGACCATGGTAGAGCTTTTACCTCTTCCCAGCTCTGAGAAAGTTGAAGGTTTTAAACTCTTTAGGCCGCTCTCCTGTTGGCCTAGACCAGTCAATCATGTTCAGCCGTAGATATGTACTGAATCTGATGATGTAGTCTGTAGTTGGCAAAATTAATGCCTGATGTATTTTGAGAGCTGCTTCCCTCCCCTCTTCAACTTCTGCCATAAGAAATTTGCATTCTGTTCTCTTCTGATGCCACAGGATTTAGCCACTGGGAACCAAAATAAATTAACATGATATAGGACCATCTGACAAGGAATTGAGGACTGCAGTTTCAGAAAGAGTATCTTACTGTAGGAACTCAAAAGCACTCAAACTGTGGCTCTTTTATATGCCTTGAGGTTCCTCATCCCTTATATGAATGTTACCCTTTTAATGAGACAATGTTCCAGCAATATTTTGTGTTGAGTAATGTTTCTTTCCCAGTCTCTGCTAGTCCTTGTTGCAAATCCTTGCTGTGAGGTTGACTGGTTTCCCTAGTCAGAACACAGTCTTGCTCTTAAGCACAGCCTGCATTTCTGCTCAGGGTGAGAATCTCCAAAACTGCCGCCATGTCTTTTTCCAACGATATCCCTTTCAGGTTCTTGTGCTACATATTGCATGAGATGAGTCAGTGTTTGAAATGCAGTCACAATTCCAGATTTGCAGCCTTGATGGCTGTCAGATAGACTTCCAATCAGATGTCTGAAAGCCAGGCAGCTGCTTGGAATGCTGTGTAGCGGGGTGGGAGGCTTAGAACTAGTGTTCATTGCAAAGAACAAAGCAGAATATATAACTTAATATAAATTCCACACTCTCCTCTGCCATGTGCAAAGGTAACAGTATGGTCTCTCTTGTGTTGCTTGGTGCTCCTCCTGAGAATGCCTACCAACAACCCCCTGCCTCCTTACTGCCCAGCACCCTGTTATGGCTTTGAAGAAACTGTACGTGTGTATCACTAGCCATCACCTTGTGAAATCAACTGCTTTCAGAACTGTCATCTAAAAGCTGAGGTTTTATCTACTGCTTTTAACTGTCCTTGTTTCACAGCTAAAAATGTCTTAATGGAAACAAAAAGTTACAGTATTAAAAATACTTTTTTCTTCTAAAGAAGAGGGAATTGAGATGCCATCTGTACTACTTCTGGCTCCCATTCAGCTCCTTCACATGAATGCCAAATTAACAGCAGCAGTTCTCCCTCCCTGCTTCCTTCTCCATCCCATAGCTCTTTCTCTAAGGCTCATCCAGAATCCTTGGGAAAATAGGTAATATCACCTCTGCAAAAACTTCGGTGGGAATTTTTCATTTATCCTGTATTTGCTCTCTGTGGCTGTTTCCCTCGTGTTTCATTCCTGAGATCTGGCTTTATTTTCCTGCAGGGAGTTGCTGCTTGCCTGGGAAGGTTGGGCAGAAAGTGGTGTCAGTTCCTGCTGTGATTCTGCTTGCAGTTACTAGTCTCAGGCACCACTGGCCAAGGTCCTTGGACATCCATTCAAGACCCGCCTGGATGCCTTCCTGTGTGATCTCATTTAGGTTCCTGCTCTGGCAGGGGGATTGGAGTGGTTGATCTTTCGAGGTCCCTTCCAATCCCTGACATTCTGTGATTCTGTGTGATCCCCTGTCTCCACATGTTGCTTCCATCTCCAGGATCTTCCCTTGTTTCCCCAGACCTCTCCTTGGGCAAGGGTCTTCCCCTTCTTTCTTGGTTCCCTTCTTTGTAAGACTACGTCTTCCTTTCAGGGACATGTCTCTTGGCACTAGCTCTTTTTTTCTGGAAGCCAAGCTCACAGATTCTCCAGTTAAAATAGGGGGCAGAAGCAAAGTAGGTGATCAGCCCCTTAATTGATAGGTCCATCTCATGCCTCTTTATTAGCTGGAGGATTCAAGATGCACGACTCCTGTCAGTGACCTTATTAATGTTTATAGATATGTAAAGGGTGAATGTCAGGAGGATGGAGCCAGGCTCTTCTCAGTGATGCCCAATGGTAGGACAAGGGGAAATGGTTGTAAGCTGGAACACAGGAGGTTCTGCTTAAACTTGAGAAGAAACTTCTTTACAGTGAGGGTGACAGAGCCCTGGAACAGGCTGCCCAGGGAGGTTGTGGAGTCTCCTTCTCTGGAGACATTCAAAACCCACCTGGACACCTTCCTGTGTGATCTCATTTAGGTTCCTGCTCCGGCATCGGGATTGGACTGGATGATCTTTTGAGGTCCCTTCCAATCCCTAACATTCCATGATTCTGTAATTCAGGTGTTATCAAAGTAGCCCATACTGGTTGCAGCTAGCAAATAGCAGGATCCTGCTTGAAAGTTCAGGTGTTCAGTTTTGGGCATTCACCCATGCACTTACACACACAGTTATCTGCTGCCTGTGTTCACAATTTCAGCTGTTTTTTGGAGTGACTGCAGGTGTCCAGCTCTCCCCCTGTGCCATGTGGGATGTAATTCCATCCTTGGATTGGGCACCAAAAGTAACAGAACCTCATGTTTTAAAGGCACTTTTTTCCATGTTTAATAATTTTGATCACGTACATGAGTTTACATAAGACAGAAGATATTTTTGAGGTGGAGATACACGCTACACTGTCACTCTATTATTTCTGCCGAGGTAGGCTGGCTCTGTTTCGAAGAGGAAATTTAGTTGCAGTGTGTTTGTTTAATTAATCTAGTTATTGGCGCAGTGTTTTACAAACTGTGGATTGCAAGGCTAACACAAAGACAATTGCTCATGTCAGTACATAACATACAATCCTGACTAGCTGGGATTGCTGCCTGGACCTTTTTTGTAGCAATAGCATTAGCTGAAACTCTCCTGAATGCCTTAAAATTTCTCTGCTCATCTCTCTTTTGAATAAAACCACTTTCTGTGGTTTTTTTTTGTTTTTTTGTTTTTTTGTTTTTTTTTTTTTTTACTAATTAATTTGGGGATAGGGTAGGGAAAATATTTTGATGTGACTGGGGAGGGCTGCTGGTTCTTGTGCCACTGCTTAGGTGGGAGGCTTTATAGCTTTTTTATTGGGTTTTTTTTTTGCTTTAGGAAAAGGCTTAAAGCAGTTCAAAAGAGTGAAGCTCTGAATTCTCCTATGGAGACTTCTTTCGTAGCCAGATTCCTATGACAGAAATGCTTTGCCCCAGCTCTCATGCAGCTTGGTTTGGGCTTTGTGATCAGCATTGTCCCAAAGAAGCACAACTGTTTAGGAAATTTATAGATAGCAATTTGGTCTCAAGTGTAGCAGAGGCTCATCTGTTAATTGCTTTGAAGATTAAAGTCAAGACCTTGAACTGGCATCTGAAGCTCGCTTTAGAGATAAACCCCAGCCGTGAACGTCCATCATCTCCTTCCCAAAGCCTTTGGTATTTAGAGGATAATGGATAAGCAGGATATCCAGGACAGCATCTAACTGATGTAAAAGATTTGTTTTATGGAGACCTAAATTGTTTCAGGGACAAAGCCAGTTGTTCTCTCTAGATCTGTTATCAAGGGATCTCTCCAGAGAAGATGTCAGCAAAGAAAAAAAAAAAAATGTGTGAATGTTAGACCAGGTTAGCTGCACTGAAATGACAAGTCAGTCAAGTATTGATAACATCCACTGTGTAAATAACAGCCCCTGCAGTTTGCTGATTGAATTGATATGATAATTTTTTCTTTTAAATTAAGATTAATCTAAAGGAACATATTCCTAGGTGTGGTGTTATTTTGTTTTGATGAAACAATATTCTTTCTCTCTTCTGGTGCTGCACTACTTCTCTACTCACTCCCCCTCCAACCCCAATTTGGATTGAGTTGAAGTCATTTGCTTAATGAAGTGAAACATATTATTCTGAAGTTGTTTAACCATTTTGTCATAACCTCTTTTTTTTCAAGGCAGTTTCATTTCAAAATGTTTCTTTTTTTTTCCACATTAAAAATGCTGAAGGTAAATGCTTCTGGCAAGTTAAATAATTTGTTTAGAGATGTTTAGAAATAACTGAATTCTCTAGTAGTTTTGGTTCCATCACTCAAAATGTCATTCTTCATCAAGAGCATCCCCGTTATTGTGAAGTATGATGCAAGCAAATAGGGATGTTTTCTCAGAGATACTCTACTGTCAGCATGTTAGTGGCTGATTTGAATGCAATGTTTAAGTGAACCCCGTGGATGGCATTTGTTTTTATGGTGTTTGAGAGCAGTGCCTGAAGAACAGCTGTTGCACTTGGCCAACTAAAAGTACAAAGTTGCAGATGTTTCATGCACCACAGAGCTTGTTGCATTTTGTTAAATGTGGAAATTTAAGACCTGAGGAAGACAGTGACAACAGATTTAATAGGGAGGGGATACATTTCAGAGGAAAAGAAAATAAGGCGTTGAAGTTGAAGGATGAGGGAGATGAGGATGAGGAGTAGAGAACATGAAGAGAGCAAGTAACTGGTGAAATCTAAAATGGAAATGAGTTGAAGATGCTGTATGGCAGGTGATGGGACACAGTCTGAACAAATCACAGAATGATAGGGACTGGAAGGGACCTCGAAAAAATTATTTAGTCCAACCGCCCTGCCAGAGCAGGGTCACCTACAGTAGGTCACACAGGAACATGTCCAGGTGGGTTTTGAATGTCTCCAGAGGAAACTCCACAACCTCTCTGGGCAGCCTGTCCCAGTGTCCTGTCACTCTCACAGTGAAAAAGTTTTTCCTCATGTTTACATGGAACCTCCTATGCTCCAGCTTGCTCCCATTGCCCCTTGTCCTACTGACATCACTGAGAAGAGCCTGGCTCCATCTTCTTGGCATTCACCCTTTTCATATTTATATTTATAAATGATCATCAGTGAGAATTCTGTTCAAAAAGTAAGAGGTATGTTTAAAAAAAACCCCAAACTGCAGCAACAAAACCAGAAACAAACAAAAAACTAAAACCCAAACCCACCACCACCTCCAAAAAAAAAATGCACACCAAACAAAAAAGGCCCCGTCCATTTTGTCTGTTTCTGCTTCTATCTGGTTCCTCCCAGTGTTTTTTTCCTTAGGATTTCCTTTCTTACAGTTCATTTTTCCTGTTAACACTAGTGAGGTTGTCCAGTGTGGGATATGGTTTGCTGGTCTCATGGACTCAGGTGATATAGTCTCTCCTCTTTGTGCTGCCTGGCCCAGCACGTCAAACAGTGGAGTTGTCCTTGGTGCTTCCCTGCTGGTTCTATGTTATAGGTGGTTGTGGATGGATCCCTAATGTAACCTGCAGTATTGCTCAGCTTGGGAGAGTGTAGAAGCCCAAAGGAAAACACTTCAGGCAGCCACAGGCCCTGCCAAGCTGCATCCAAGGGTGAAGGTATTAAGGAGATGTGGAAACAAGGTCTTAATTTTCCCCATTTAACAACATGCAACAAGCTCTGTGGTACATGGAACATCTGCAACTTTGTCCTTTTAGTTGGCCACGAGGATGATGCGAGGGCTGGAGCACCTCTCCTATGAGGACAGGCTGAGACAGTTGGGGCTGTTCAGCCTGGAGAAGAGAAGGCTCCGGGGAGATCTTAGAGCGGCCTCCCAGTACCTGAAGGGGCTACAAGGAAGTTGGGGAGAGACTTTTTACAAAGGCAGGTAGTGACAGAACAAGGGGAAATGGCTTTAAACTGGAAGAGGGCAGGTTTAGATTAGATATGAGAAATTCTTTGCTGTGAGGGTGGTGAGACACTGTCCCAGGTTGCCCAGAGAAGCTGTGGCTGCTCCTCCCTGGAAGTGTTCAAGGCCAGGCTGGATGAGGCTTTGAGCAACCTGGTCTAGTGGAAGGTGTCCCTGCTGATGGCAGGGGGGTTGGAACTGGTTGATCTTTAAGGTCCCTTCCAACCCAAACCAGTCTATGATTCTATATTAAATAGGTATGGGGCTCTGAGTTCTGCTTCAGGGGATTGTGAGGGCATCTGGAGAGAAGAGAAAAGAGCCTTTCCACCCTTCCATCTTATCTGAGGGAAAGAAGGAAGGAGTAAGAAAAAGAAAGGACTTCCTTGAGTTTCAGGGCTCTTACTCAGCTGCTGTGGAGCTTTCTGAAAATTATGCTGGGAGAGATCTGTGTTCCCCTTTTGCCCAATGAGCAAAACCTTCCATTCTTTCTCTCTCCCTTCCCTGCCTCCCTTTCTCTCACTGTTTATTGTGCTGTATAAAGTGGATGTTGTTCTCTTGGCTACATCTAAGCCCTGCAGCTGGTGCTCTATTTTGAGAAGCAAGATGATGAAATGAGGATCCTTTGATTTGGTTCAAATTGCAGCTCCTCTTACCAGCTCAATTGGGGCTCTCCAAAACAGGAATGGTGCCTTCCTTCTCTTTGGATTTTTTAATTTTTTTTTTTTAATTAGATATAAATATATTGATCCAGTAGGTGATGGCTTTCCTATATTGTGTGAACCAAGCCCAAATGGTGTTCTGGTTAACTTTAGGGAGCTGCAGATAACTTAGTTTTTACTTGTTTTCTTTGTAGCACAGATTGGCTACCAAGCTCTTGCATAAACTGTGTGAAGAGAAATATGGGGCAACGCTATAGACCATGGTGTTCCTTCTTTGCTCAGTTTTTATCACAAGAGTATCTTAAAAGTTAAGCTTCAGTAAGTGTTGCTTGCAGGTGGCAGAGGTGTATCAATGCTCCTTTGCACAGGGTTCTGTTACCTATGTTAACGTTGTCCCTTCCACAGAAGCAATTTGCAATCTCTGTTTTATTGGGAAAAATAAGTCTCTCTAGCTTTAGAGAAAGATGGATATGGGTAACTGCTGTTTTGTCCTGAACTTTAATTCCAATGACACACACACACACACACACACACACACAAAAGACTTTACTGGTTTCTGTGCTATTAGTGTTTATCTTAGTAATTGTTTTAATACTATTTTGCCTGTTTTTTGAAAGGTAAGGTGAGCTTCCTTTGCGTGCATGAAGAAAACACAGTTTGTACCTGAGCCCACATCACAAAAATGCACCTAAAAAATCAGCTGTTTTTATCTCTGTGCAAAATTGAGACACTAATGATCTTGGATTCTACAGCTCATACTGTTACAATAATCTCCCCATAGAGCCTAGGAGAGCAAGACATCCTAGGGCAATTACACATAAAATTATAATCTTGTTACATTTCAGATACACAATATGAATAAGGAAAACTTTTGTAGAAGCCATGACGAGCAATCTGCAAATATGATGAATATGTATGTATCATTAGCAAATTTCTTCTAGAAGTCATAGCTGACAAAGAAAACTTTCAAATGTTTCAGACAATGGCAGCTTTAAAGAAATATAAGCAGCATTTTTTTTTTTTTTTTTTTTTTTTTTTTGAGAAAGATGTGATGTGTATCCGAACTAAACTGGGACCATACCAGTTTACAGATAGTGATAATTCAGGTGAGACTTTAAAGTCAGCTTTGAAAGCTGCAGCTTCAAGCTGCAGTACGTGTTGTCTTGTCAGGATTTCTTCAGTGCAGAGGTACCTGGGGAAGTAAGGATAATCTTGCAGTTTCACCTAGGGCAAATTCTTTGTGACTTCTTTGAATTTAAAAAAAAATTCAAAATAGTGCAGTGTTGTATTTTAAGAATTAAAATTGAAAATAAATTATTGATTAGGTCAGTTTCCAAAGAACTGACTAAACAATGTTTCTCTGTCATTGATTATCCATAGCTTTGAGGTACACAAACCAACAGCTTCTTTCTAGATGGAGCAAAACTGTGATGCCAGTTGCCATTTTCCCTCAGTATGGGCTGTGGTCTTTTATCCACATATTGAGGATTCTCTTTTGGGCCAGGTCTTGAGATGTTTTTTGCACCTGTAGCTCTCATTTACCTAAGAGAGATCAGTAGGTAATTCAGAAGCCTGCAGTATCAGCCTGGTGGAACTGGGCAGAGTTTAATGAATATCCTTTGAAATCCTGTTTGAAGGCAGCTGCTATTTAGAAGGCTTAAAATACTTGTTATAGATAGCTTGTGACATTCCCATCCATCTTGTCTGCAATCAAAATAAATTAAGAATTGTAAACAAAGCATGAGCATTCAAAGATAAGAACTCAATAATACTGTACTGATTTCTCTCCTTTCTATTCCTTTTCTGTCTTTAGGCTATAAAACCCCTTAGCATTGAGTAAGTCTTTAAAAATGAAATAAATTTAAACTAAAGAAAAATATTTTTGTTTTTGAAACAGCAGTGCCAATATATTGGGGGGAAAAAGTAACTTTGTTCTGCACTGATTAGAGAGAGCTTCACACTTATTGCAATCTGTATAAATTCTAGAGATTAATTAAAGGTCTGAATGTTGCATTAATTTTGCCCTCCCCAAAGTTAAAGTGCTTGAATCTGTGATTCTGACTTGTGCCTACCTACAATATTGCACCAGTTTCTGCCACTGTAAATTTGTATAGGTGCATTGATTACAGCTGTATTGTCAGCAAAGAACGTAGAATGACATGGAGAGGACATAAATTTATCTATTTGTTACTAACTTAACTAATGTATCCTAAATAAATATTCACTGGTAACTTAACTAAAGCAAAGAAAAAGGAGCGTTCTGTCTCCACTTGCTGGGAATTTGCAATGGGTCAGTCACCCAGGTCAACCTGAACTTTCTCAGTTTGGTAACCAAACGTTTGGATACTCTCCAAACATTGTTGGAAGTTGTTTGATCTGCATCATTGAACTGGAAGATCTGAATCTTAAAACAGTCCTTCTGTTTTTATCAAGTGTTGAGACTAAGCATTAAAATGAGAAGGTACAAAAGTGAATATCAAAGGCAAGAGAAGTTTGATACCCTGGGATATTTAAAAAGCTGTTGCTGGGTTAGGCTTTGAGTGAGCTGTTGTCTGAAGGAGCCAACCAGATCTATCAAAGGGTCGCTCTGTGTCATTTCTGAGTTGGTGACGTTAGGCTGTTTTGGAGGAAAGTTGATGAGAATATTGATAGCTGTTGACTTTCTTTAAACTTGGCCATATCAATTAATACTAGAAAAGATAGAGAGTGCTAGTCCACCAACTACCACCAGATGTTTAAAGATCTATTTATTATCTGTTACAGTTTTCTTTGATGATGTTCACTACTTCGGGCTGGTTATTTAAGCAGTTGCTGTTGATAGCTCCTCAATCTCAGGCATTATTTTCTTTTGAAGATTTGGTCATCCATAACTGATTGAAGCTGAAACTCTTTATTCTCCTGTGTCTCCCCCCCATTAGCACTAGACTGCTTCATTGGGTAGTCAGAATTTGTGAGGGGTAATCTGCACACCTTGCTGAGTACTGTGCTAATTGCTTAAGGGTAAAGAGTAGTTATGGTGAACTGCTTTGTCAAAGAGTGCTCTAGTAGGCTCAGATTAACTTTTGAGAATGATTTTTAAATATAATTTGGGACCTCTGAGAGAAAGAAAAAACTCTGAGTTTTCACATATCAAGTCATACAGCTTTTTGGCTATCTAATAAGGCAACCCGAGACAACAGCTCTGGAGAGGGAAAGTCCTCAAGAGATCAGCAATGCTGGGATTATAGAATTGAACCATAAAAAGCATGACATGACCTTGAGATTATAGCTGCAGCAGGAGAGGAAGGGTTTCTCTTTTTCGTAGCTTTGACTTTGCAGGTCCCCTTCCATTTGTTCAGTGATTTGGCTGGGTTGTTAAGCAAGGCTTTTCCTGAATTTCCTTCACTTTGGAGTGGAGAAAACTTGATGCCTTGAAAGG
The DNA here is from genome assembly GCF_000700745.2 of Antrostomus carolinensis. Classification (NCBI taxonomy): domain Eukaryota; kingdom Metazoa; phylum Chordata; class Aves; order Caprimulgiformes; family Caprimulgidae; genus Antrostomus; species Antrostomus carolinensis. The sequence continues at coordinate 24,439 of NW_010298739.1, read as the reverse complement.
GACCAACTAGGTGTCTGGGAGGAAAGGAGGCATTTTCAACCAATCTCTCTTTCAACTGCCACAGCTGTACACAGGGCAGTTTGATGGATGAGTAGGGAACCTGAAGGGGCTAGAAGAAAGCTGGGGAGGGACTTTTCATAAGGGCAGTTAATGACAAAACAAGGGGAAATGGGTTTAAGCTTAAAGAGGGGAGGTTTAGATTAGATATTAGGAAGAAATTCTTCACTGTGAGGGTGGTCAGACACTGGAACAGGTTGCCCAAGGAAGTTGTGGATGCTCCTCCCTGGAAGTGTTCAAGGCCAGGTTGGATGAGGCTTTGAGCAACCTGGTCTAGTGGAAGGTGTCCCTGCTGCTGGCAGGGGAGTTGGAACTGGATGATCTTTAAGGTCCCTTCCAACCCAAACCATTCTATGATTCTATGAAGGAATGAGTAAGGACACAACTGGTACGCTTTCTTGCTGTGTGAATTGCCACAGCACATCAAATGTGGCTGCCAAATTTTTCCTTAGTTTAATGACCCAGTAGATACCAAGTAGCAGCAAATCTGTGGTTCTTAATGAATTTTTCACTTGACTCTGAATTAGAGACCCTTGTCATTCGGAACTGTGACTGTCATTTGCCCCTGAATTGTAGCCAGTGTGGTTTGCTTTAGTTTGCCTAATTGAGGTTGGCTTTAATTCCCTGAATAATAAAGTTCTTTCATAAATGGGGACACAATAAGAAATAAAAAAAAAAAGTTGTCACAATATATCTAACTTCATTGAACTGACTAAATGACTTAGTAAAGATAAAGACTAAATGCAAATGTAAAACTGAGATGACTATTCTTTTGCAACGTGAAAATGTCACTTGAATTGCCCTTTCAGACCACGAGGGAAATGATCAGCCCTACGGGAACAAATTGTCACATAAATGCAGATGAGGAGAAGGGTACAGGAAGAGATCAAGAGAGTTGAATGGGTTTGGTTTTTTTTGTTTGGGATTTTTTTGTAAACTTTTTGAAAACAACATTCAAAAGCAATTGAACTTTCCTTGGCTAGTTTAACTATACACAGTTTCATTTCCCCTTTCATGAAGAAAGAAATAAAAGGGCATTTCCATAATACTGGGACAGACTTAGATAACAAAGTGCAAATTGGTAAGCACTGTTAGCCAGTTGAAGTTCTTTCTAATTACTAGCGTTTTTCCATCTAATGTTAATTGAACAGACCTTCACGAAGCTATATAGCTGGGTGGGGAGCCTTCTCCACATCATATATGTGACACATATAGTGTACTTTGAGAGCCATGCTTGCATGGGCCATGCTTGAATAACAACAATATAAAGATTATCTGTTTTTTTTTCAGGACACTATTGGTTTCATTACAGTTCAAGATAGGAACTTGCCTATCTTGCCTAATATTTTTTTAATCTGGCAGTATAATTTGACAGCAAATGTGTAAATGTAGTTAGGAATGGAGGGGAACCATAATGACTTGCAAAATACCCAAGATGGTTTTGGTTTGACTGTATACTTTGTCCTGCAGCCCTGACCTGCTCCCTAGCCTTTCTATAATTACCTGCAACAGATGCATACTGTCTTCTGTCATCACCCTCTGTTTATAGGAGAGAACCTACAGCTGGCTTCTCAGCATTGCTTTGTTTCCCGTTGCTTAGTCTTTCCAATGTCTTTTTGGAGGTTCTGGAACAGCTTGGTAAAAATACAGTTGAGTTGTGCTCCCTACTTTTCCTTGTCTTCTTCGTTTTTGCTACGCATTGCAATTCTTTCCCAGTGCCCAAGAATCTCAGCTTAAATTTTCCCAAGAGAAAGCAAGTTTGGGCTACTCTTTTTTGATACCCACTTCAAACATTCCCAGGGTTTTTTGTGTGTGGGTTGTTGTGGGGTTTTGGGGGTTTTTTGGGGTTTTTTTCCTATATCTTTGCTTGTGGTGGTTTCACTCCTTTGGCTGCAGCCAAAGAGTTGCTCTCTCACTCTCCCCCTCCCCCAGGGAGTAAGGGAGAGAAATGAAAGGGTAAAAGTAAGAGAACTTGTGGGTTGAGATAAAAACTATTTACTAATTGAAATAAAATGATAATGATAGTAACAGAATATACAACTGAGTGATTCACAGTGAAACTGCTCACCACCCACTGACCAATGCCCAGCCTGTGCCAGCCAGTGATCCCGGAGCAGAGACAAAACCAAAGCCCTGGAAGAGTGAGCCTGCACAATCCCCGAGAGAATACCCCTGTTTTCCTGTCAACCCTGGTTAATATATCAAACAAGATGTGATATGAATGAAATATCACATTGGCACATCCAAATGCTAATTTTGGGTTTTGCTAAATACTATGCTTCCCTCATCCCTGCCCTTTTCACCTGGCCTTGGGCTCCAGCAGCAACTAATAACATCAGTACCTTATCAACATTCTTCTCATAACAAATCCTAGACCGAAACTAAAACACAGCTATTCTAGCTACTAAGAAGAAAATTAACTATTCTAGCAAAACCAGGACATTGTTCTTTAAGTTTATTTAATTTATTTTCTGCTAGATAATTTAATCCCTAATCACCTTGAAAAGCTAGGCTGATGTGGATTCTGGTTGCAGTTGCCCTTCCTGAATCTCATCTTGAATTCTTTCTTGAAGATGAGAACCCCTTAATGTCATCTGTCTTTCTATGGGAAAGTTTCCTTTTATTGCTTAAGTTCTGAGAATAATTTAGCTTTGCATTTTTCTCCCAGTTTCCTGTACCTTTAAATGAATTATGGTTCCCCAGGAGAACCTGTAAGCATGTTGTGTTAGAAGCCTATTCCTATACAATATTTTATTTTTTCATATTTTAGCATCAAATAAAAACACCATTGGATTTAGTATCTGTTCATATCTGACCTGGATGAACTGTTCTAGCTGTCATCCTGAGCTTGTCTCAGTTGTAAATGCTTTCCTGCATAGATAAAATTAGAAACTTGGAAGAGAGAATTCTTGCATAGTCACAACCAGGAGCAAAAATAAGGCAACATAATGAGCAGAGATTCCAGTTCTGTGAAGGTCTGGAAACAGAGACTTGTATAGCATTTACCCAAAATGTCAGCTGTGTGTATTGAACAGGTTCATCTTAACACCTGGCAAGGGGGCCAGTGGGACACAACCATGAGAGGACAGCATATGAGATGAAGTGTGGTTCTTTGCAGCCTTCCTCCCCTTCTGAAGTCCTGAAAACTGGAGACAAGGTCTCCTTGGGAAAGGAAAGGCTGCACTGAAGAACTGTGCACAAGGAAAATTCTCCAGAGCTTCCTTTGGTCCTGTTTCCCTACCAAAGTTTCCAACTGTCCTATAGCTGTTGAGATCGCATTGGAACAGCAGTTTATAAACCTCCCAGGATACAAGATTTGAAAGATAAAATGTTTAATCCAAAATGCTGCCCTTACTGGAGATGTAGGAGCTGCTGATATGTCATTCAAACCTTTTATTTAATCTTGTATAGGAAGAGTATTCCCTGCAAACAAATGAAAAAGCTAACCTCTACATAACATAACTATGTAAAATTAATCTTTGGGCTTTTATATGATGACTGTGTCCTGAAGTTTCCTTTTTGTTCTAGTAGGCATCCTTTTATACTGGCTTATGACATTCAAATTATGTTGAGCTGAGGGAACTTTTCAGTATTAATTGAAACAGTCTGAAAGGAAAATTGAATATTTCTGTTATAAATTCAAATCAGGAAGAGCTGTTAAATTATTAAATGGGAAAAAAAATATCACTTTTTCCCCCTAGGAAGTCTTGAACTAACCTGAAATTATTGAAAATTTTTTTGTATCCTTATTTTAGCAAGGAACAAAGTTTCAGTTTTAACTGAAAATGCTTAAATACTAACAATGCTTCTTAGGCTTATGAAACTGGAAACCAAATGATACATGCTATGCCAGAGGACTACATATTTTACTTTAAAATATTTCTTGTATGAAGGCATATTTGGGTTGGGGGTTTCCAGAATCGACTTTCCTGGGGGAAAAAAAAAATATTAATTTAGATAAAATGGTATTGGCAGGCAGATTATTCAGCAGTTGTAGGTACAACTCTCAAATGATTATGAAAGTAACTTGAAATACAGGAATGATGAACATAATTTGAAAACTGACCAAAGGTTCTTGTTTCTGTTATGACTGTATAAAGACTCTATCTGGTATTTGTTGCTCTTAAAATATAGTCCCTGTTTCCTGCCTGTGTGTCCACATGTCTCACCACTGCAGCCTGTGCCTGAGTCTTCTCTGTGACCATGTCTCTGAAGCAGCTGAGAGCAGCCTACATCATCATACCAAAGCTGGGGACACCTCAGTTGTGTTTGCTGACCTCTTGAGCATAATTCTTTGAGGTGTTAAAAATTGGACCTGTTTTGGGAATATACAACCTTGGGAGCGGGTAGGTGCTCTAAGAAGGGAGATGCCTTGACTTTCACAGCAGGTTATGCCAAAAAAGGGAAAGGCAGCTATGTTAGCACTGGCTGTGTGACATGCAGATCAAGCATGTGTCTTTTCATGGTGATCCTGCTGTCCCTTACACGGTGCTCTCATTAGGTGTAATGAGGCTCATCTAAAAGTCTTAATAATTCTTCAATATATTATTAAATCTCAATTATTCATGAACAATGCCAGTGTATGTGCTTGAGGTCAACGTAGCATGCAAGTGATTTAATTACTGCATCATGTCCAGTTGTATTCACTTATACTGTTTTAATTAGAATGGTAATTGAGAACTGAGTATGTATGTTTTGTCTTGCAGCTGCAGTGCCTAAACCTGTTTGTTGTTGCTGTAATTATTCTTTGCCCTACATCTTCTCCCACCCCTCATTTATTTATTATAAATTAAAAAAAAAAAATAGAGAGGGGATACGGCTATTGCATACAGCTTATTTGTCTCTGTCTGACAGACAGATCAACATCATAATGTAACTGAATGATCATCAGAGATGACTCTGAGATGGTGTCTTGCCTGTAATCTCCAGTTCTTCTCAGTATTAATTGAAATGTTGGATCTTTGGTCCTGATGAACCCATGAGAAACCAGTGCAAAAGCCAGGAGACACCTTCTCTCTTTCACTTCACTTGCTTTTTCTGACACTCAACTCATCATGTGCTCTAAAGACCAGCTGTGATCTTATTAACCACATTAGCTGCAGTATCTTGGAGAGTTTTGCCATTACCAAGTTGACTGGAATGTTCTGAGAGATAAAGTGGAATGGAGGATAAAAATGCAATTTTTATTGAAGTCAGGTTCGCAAATAGATGCAGCCTGACTCGGAGTTTGCATTTAACATTTGAACACATAAGAGCTAATAATAATTTCTGTTGCAGTGGAACATCTGTTAGATAATCAGAGCTTGAATTAATGGGGAACTGAAAGCAATTAGCTAAAGGTTACAAACTAATTAGTATAATAATATTATTAAACTAGCCCTTCTATAGCTTAAATTGCAGCCAGATTCTATAATAGAAAACCCACTATTTTAAAGGACCCCAAAATCAAAAACCAAACAAAATTAATCAATAGAAAACATTTCTGCAAGGTGTGAGAAATTACATTGAATTGGTCTAGGAATATACTTTAAATTAAAATTAAATTAAAACCAAACAACCCCCTTTTCATTGTGGATTTTAACCTTTTTTTTCTCTCACATGAGGTCAGAAAGGTTTGTTTTCACTCCTTGTACCATCCGTATAGTGAAATCTCCTTGGAAACAAATGCAGCAGCTTTAATTGAAGGAGGTTCATTATAACTGAAATAAGTTGTTAATTTTGTTGTGGATGATATTGAGAGATACTAGCTTACTTCCTTGACTTCACTCGCTGCTATGGATGCGTTCCTGCTTTCACTTGGGTAAGAAGATGTCTTGGATGTGTTTTGCTATTTGGGAGTATCATGTGGCTTCTGATTTCAAAAGGGGACAGTTCGTTTGGTTTTGGTGTGTGGTGGTTTTTTTTTGGTTAGTGGTGTTGGTTTTTAATTATTATTTTTTTTTTAATGATCAATATGTAGATATTGGTTGAAAATTCCAAAGTCTGTCTGAGAGCTGAGGGATTTTGGTGGGTGGGTGGAAATGTGGTGGGCATGTTGACAAGCTCCTTCACAGTTACGATGATCTTGCTCCTTCAAAGGCTGTGCTATCTGGAAATAAAACATTCTCTAAGAAATGAAACCAACCAAGTGAAATTTCTTATGGATTTCTTTTTTAGGTTGTGATTGGAGTCTCTGTAGTCTAACAAAGTGAACTTATGGCTTTCCTGTGGCCAGGTGACTCATAAACTTTCTTGTGTGAATTCTCTAGTGGCAAATAAGTTGAGCTCACTCTCCAGTCTTTCCTTGGGCAAGAGCAGTAATAATGCTGCTCACTTATCTGCTTACTTGTTTTCTAAATGTATGAAGAAACTCAGTATCTTTGAGATATTTGCTGCTTTATTAAAAATTAAGGGTCAGGGGTTCAAAAATGAGTGGCGAAGGGAAGGAAGAGACTGCGTATATATATATGTCATATGACTATATAAGCTTTGTTTCCTTAAAGGCACACTAAAAGCCCAAGTGTTATGTTGACAGTAAGAGCAATAATAGACAGTAATACAGCTCTTCCTTGAACTGTTGTATTTATGTCCTGTGCTGTCAGATTCATTGCTTTTGAGGTGGGTGGTGTGGTTTAGTAAGGGATGAGCTAACCTCTTCCTAATAGGGGCTGCAAGGTCCCAGTAGAAGTCTCCTTTTGGTTTTGTGTGTTTGTGTCCTGCTTTTGGCTGGGGTAGAGTTAATTTTCTTCCTAGTAGCTGGTACAGTGCTGTGTTTTGGATTTAGTATGAGAATAATGTTGGTAAGACACTGTTTTAGTTGATGCTAAGTAGTGCTTATCCTAAATTAAGGAGTTTTCAGCTTCCCATGCTCTACCAGCATTGAGGTGCATAGGAAGCTGGGAGGGAGCATAGTCCCAAACTAGCCAAAGGGATATTCCATACGATATCACATCATGCTCAGTGTATAAACTGGGGGGGAGTTGGCCAAGGGGGATCAATCACTACTCAGAGACTGGCTGGGCATCGCTCAGTGGGTGGTGAGCAATTGCATTGTGCATCACTTGCCTTCCTTGGGTTTTATTTCTCTCTCTTTTCATTATCTTCCTTTTCATACAATTACAATAATAATCATCATCAGTAGTAGTTTTATTTCATTTTATTTCAGTTGTTAATCTGTTCTTATCTCATCCCACAAGTTTTACCTTTTTTTTTTTTTCTTCTCCCTGATTTGCCTGTCTATCCCACTGAGGGATGGAAGAGTGAGCGAGCAGCTGTGTAGTGCTTAGTTGGCAGCTGGGCTAAAACCTGGGAAATTTGAAATAAATAGTGTGTTTTTAATGAATAAACCATTAAATAATGATTTGCAAGAGTACTGGAATAAAAATACAGTGTTATCTTCCAGCAACCCAGTGAAATCCTGTCATGGCAGCTTTTGCTATACATGTTGAATGATTTGTGTGTGGAGGGGTTTTTTTGTTTTCTTTGTGGGTTGTTTTTGGTGTTTTGTGGGGGTTTTTTTGTTTTTGTTTCTTTTTACGGGGTTGTTTTTTGCTGTATTTATTTCTTTGTAATCAAATTGTACTCCTTCATCTGTCATCTCTCCTGCTCCCGAACCCACAGCTGTGCATGGCAGGCTTGTGCTTGGTGCAAATCTCTGCTTGGTCACTTTGCAAGGTTTGCTGTGATGAGTTACTCAGTACAGACCACAGAACTGCCTGGGCTGTTCAATTAGCCAACTTTTGAAGTATCTTCTAAGTCTTCATCCAGAACTTCTAAATAGCTTATTTAACTTGTCTGTAAAAACAAAAGAAAAAAATGAACCCCAGTTTTTGGCACCTTTGTAGAGTGCGCTGTGTTTATTAATAGTCTCCCTCTTGGGTTTGGTTTTTTTGTTTGTTTGTTTATATTTTTCATGGAGGGATGCCCTGGTCCCATCTGTGCAGCAGTTACTGCTGTATTAGTTCTCTCACTTTTAACAAAATTAGCATCTGAACAGCAAGCACAACCTTGAAAAAGGAGAAGGATCAGGAGACTTCCATAAACTTTCCTATGAAGTTTGGTCAATGTAAAACACTTGAAGTCACTTGAGACGTAACCTGCTGAAAACTTGAAGCCACCTTCCCATCTTTTCAACAGGAATCTTTTCCTTTTTGAGTGGAAGTTGCTAATCCTTTATTTAGCTCTCGGTAGGAGTCCCTCAAAATCAAGGCTGATGCACCACGGTGGTGTTACTGGCTTTGGTTACACCTCTCCTGCCACCAGACAGCCCACCCTGAGATATGGACTACCTCTCCCTCCATGGAGAGACAGAGCTGCTGAATGTCTGGAGCTGTTATTCTGGCATACTTCACGCACACAAAAAATAGTTCAAAGCAATCCTTGAAGCAGTAGAAAATGATTCTCGTTTTATTCCGCAGAGTGCTCCATCCCACGTGCGCTCGCACATGCGCACGGAGCTTCGCTTTTTCTCACTGCCCCAGGCCCCCCATATGTGTTTGCTGCCTGCCTCGCTGACACCCCCTCTGTGAGTCAGCAGTCTGGGAGGGAAGGACGGGCACTACAGCCATTTTTCTTGCTCCTCTTCCGAAAAGAAGCCTGCTTCTGTGACACAGAGAATAAACCTGCTCTCCCCAGCCCTTTCTAAAACATACACATTGCGCTCAGTGTGATATTTGCTTCTTATTGGCACCATTCAGTGTTTTTGTTCCAGTGCCCTTCCAATTATTACTGTATATTAATTTTGATTAGACAGGAGGCTGCTTTGTGAGTTTTGACTTCCTGCCAGTACAATCAAGTGTGAGCCATGGGAATGAAAAGCAAATGTTACTTTCAAAACCTTGTGAAGAATATATTACTTATAATTCACAGTAAATATATATAATTTTAAAAAGAATAAATGTTTCTGGTAGACCAAGAATTGAGATAAGGCACCTAACATACCCTGGAAGGGGTAAGAATATCTGAAAATAGATGCTGTATCTGTATAAACTATTTTGTTTATTTGTATATTTTCAATGCTCAACCTTTGTATTCTTTCAATTTTTAATCACCTGTTCCTTTAATGGATCAACAGCTGCTATATAAATTAAAGAAGAAGAACCTATGTCAGCTAGAAAAAATAGGAATGGCATAGGTTCCTAACCTCCCTGTTGCAAAATATACCACAAAGAATTAAGGCAGGAATTTGTGCAGGCAAGTTCTGTGGTCTGTGCTATTGAGAATGGGTGAGCACAGTGTCCCCCCCCCTCCCTGATCTTACCTATGCATCTCTGAATTTCTGCGAGTTTCATTCTCAGAGCTCACAAAAAGAGAATTGCAGTGTTTGAACAGAGCTTTCGAGGGTGGAGTCCAAAAAAAGGAGTTTTAAATTTGTTTCTGTCTTGCTCTGCTTATTTTTCTGGCTGAAGTAATTGTCCTTCTTAGTCCTCTTGTTCACCTCACTCCCTTCTTTGGCTGGTGACTACTGAGTTGTCATCATACATTACTTACTGTTGAGAAGATAACTCGTCTGGCCCTGCTGTATGTAGCTCCGTCAGCAGCAGGTGCTGGAAGAGCAAAGCATGTCAATATTTCATGCATTTAAAATCAAACACATTGACTCACATATGGCTGCTCCAAGGAGCACTATACGTAAGTCTGCTTTCTTTATGTAGGTGGGCTAAACTGCCATCACTAATGTACCGCCAGCCTGGCAATATAAATGTGGTTGTAATTAAGCAGTATGATAAAGAAGCGTTGTCTAGGTTATGAAATGAAGTACCTGCAGATTACAAAATAGCTGATTTATGAATGGGGGCTGAACAGGATTTTTGTATGTATCCCCATGACAGGAAAATCACATGTGAATATAGAATTACAGAATGAGTCATAAGGGGTGCACACAAATCAGGGAAAAGCTTAGTACGGACAGTTCTTGTTTATTAACTCTTGATTTTACAGCTGCAATATTATTTTATGTTAGCTTTTTGTATGAAATTTAAGTCTACTGGAGTTAGAACATCATATATTTGTTTTCACTTTTTTTCGCTGCCTAATCACTGCCATCTCCTTGAAATCTTCCTTTAGAAGATGAGCTCGAGCTCTGAGTTTTCAGTACTGCAGGATGGATCTCCAAGAGTTGAGCTACAGAAACAGCTGCTCTAACTGGGCAGGGTGAGAAGGCTTCCAGGTCAGATGGGGGGGATGTTGGGTTATCGACTACATTCGATCAAGGAGGAGTAGCTGAGATGTTTAATTGCTTTCTTCTGTACATTGCACGCATTTTAAGCACAGTTCTCTCCTCTATGTATCTGCCAGCACAGACCTTGGCTTAACAAGTTCATGTACCCTTATTGTTCTTTCACTTGCTAGCAGAAGGAGCACCACTCAAATGAAAAGGAAAGGATCATTTTTAATAACTACCTTACTGCCAGACTGAAAACCAAGAAAGAGCATCTCTGGTTAATGACTTCCAGATTTTCAAGTCTTCTGCATTAACACTTAACCAAACAACAACAAAAAAACCCCCAACAAATAACTCCTCTTAAGAGACCTTAGGCAGGCTGCTTAGAAATTTCATATTTAGGAAATGCTAACTGCTTCTCCCAAAAAACAACACCCCACCCCCTCCCCCCCAAGACAAAAAACATCCACAAAACAAAAAAAATCCACAAAAAAACCCACACAACTAAAAAAACCCCCAAACCACCAACAAAAAACTAACCCCCAAAATGTTTGTGTATTAATCATATAGTAAAGATTAACCTGCTGGGGGGGGGGGGGTGTGGGGATGTAAAAATTAACCTGCTGGGGGGGGGGGTGTGTGCGCAGAATTTGGGACTTAGAACCAGTTTTTAGTTTTTAATTTTGTTACTATTGGGCTGAGACACTTACCGAAGGAATCTGATTGTTTAGCAGCCCTGGAGGGAGATGAAAGCATAGTACATTGACATTTTTGTCCTCAAATTATTCCAGCTGATTCTTTTATACAATTGATAGGCATGTAGTTGAGTTTAACTATCCACTGAGCATGGAGGTGATATTGCATAGCACAAAGAAAAGAAAACAAGTGGAAATGTACTGTATGAAAATCTTTCCTCTAGGAAATTAAATTCTCTATAGGATTTCATTTTTCTGGGCTGGAATTTTGTCTCTAATATCAGTTTTATAACTACAAAAATAAAATTACTTTGGTGTTTCTGGTTTTAAACTGCTTGAAAAGAATTAAACTTGATGTCTTACTTAATGGGGAGGATATGTTATTGCCTTTTTATTGAAAAAAGAACTCCCACTATGTTTTTAAGTTCCTATATACTAATGGTATTTCCTACATGCAAACTGGAATAGTTATTTTAATTGTCATTTCCACATTATCCATTGTCAAACACTCCCGAAGTCTCAAAACAGTCTTGCTCAGAAAGTAACTCTGCCAGTTAATGTAACAGTTGCAAAGTAAAAGGTGTATCAAGTCTGACACTTTTTTTATGCTTTTTTTTTGAAATTTTTCCAAATTTTGAAAAAAAAATTACTTACTATCCTCTTCCTCTCTTCTCCCCTTCTCATTACCTCTGTGATCTGCCAGGCTTCGGGAGGTTTGGGAGTCTGAACACTTATCTTGAGTGACACTTACTGCAACACAAATCATGTTGATGCTGATGAAACAAAAGGTCCCTGCTTTGATTATATTGCAAAAGTACAGAAGATAAGAACAGAAGCCAGGTAATCCTGTGTCCTGTGGGCTGAGAGAAGGCAGCAAAGGCCAGACCCTGCAAATTAATGTAATAAGCAGAGAGCAGATGAAAATGAACAAAGCAATAGAATAGGCTTTATAGGAATGCTGTGCTTTTGGAAAGATTTTTTAAAGGCATACTTTAAGGAAATTATTTCTCTCAGCTCTTTGCCTTTTCCTGAACAATGGGTGTGTTATCTCTGCCTAGATACACTGTCACGTGAAAGCGCCCATCTGTAGATCCCACTCAATTTCAGAACCTCCAAATGTATTTAATCTCTCAAAATCCTTTCACAGAACCAGGGAACATCAGCGCTCTGGCATTAGCCTGTTCTTGATTTTTTTTAGAAGATATTTGTTTTACCACCATGGGTAGGTGCAGTATGTCTGACGTTCGATGTTCACAGGTATATTGACCAAACTCTGCAGTGTTTAAGATTTTATTTTAATTTCCTCTAAGTAACAAGTGTTGGTGCGAAGGGAATAAGCAATGACATTCTGACTTTGTTGTTAATCCTTTGTCTTATTAGCAGTTGCCCAGCAGTACCAAGGGATTCCCTTCCCTCTGCAATCCCCCGTGCCACTTTCTAACTTGCTGAATTGTGGTTCTTTAATTTTATAAACAGAATTTTCAAAAAGAAATGCTTGATATATGATTGAGAGGTGTTTGTGCAACTGTGCATACATTTTTGTACATGTATAGACGCAGGCATTTAATGTGTTTTTCTTAAGGTGTGACAGTATTGATCCCAGGACTTCCAGAACTGCCTGTGCAGTTTGGGATGAAGGAATAAATCTCTGGGAAAATAAACAAAAATGTTTACTTATTTATATTTATTTTCCTTGAGATTCTTCATATGTGTGTATATATATATGCATGCATACATATACATACCCACACAATATAAAGAATCTGATTATTTATTTATTTATTTTTAAGGCTCAGGTGTGAAGTACAGAGAAATTCCAACCCTGCACTGGCTCATATTTTAGTTTCCAATGGAAGTGGAGTGGCTGAGGGAGTATGGGACTGACCTGTATTGTCCTCATTCACTGCACTTAGGTTTTGTTTTCCTTGGGGCAAAATGCTGATTCTTTTTAGCATTAAGTTAGTGTCTTCTAGGCAAACACAAGCAAACTAACCCCAAACCTTCTGATAGAAAACTTTGCAGTAATAAGACAGGTATTGTCATCCCACTGTAGCTTTCTGAGAACAGCCCAATGCAACCATTCTTTTCTTGGGGTGGACTAGTAAGAAGCCACCAACGTGTTTCTGACTGTTTTAATGGAAATTTTCAGCCATTTTTAATTAACACAACTGGGGTAACCTAACAGCATAATGTATTATTTTTGTCCATTGATTGTGTTAACTGAGACCACGTAATCTGGAAATAACAGTATATTCTGAAGTTCTATTAAATGCTAGGCTGGTGCTGCTGGTGGTACCTGTTTGTCTGCGCTGTATAGAACGATGGATGGGTGTTTCAGACTTTCTGAGTCTAGATGTAGGGCACTGTGAAGCAAGACCCACAAAGTATATCTCATATAGGTGAATGCGGTGGGTCAGTTCCCCTTCCTTTATCATAGAACTCTGGGGACTTGGAAGGAGTCACTTCATCTCTTTCCTGCCTTAACTGTGGATCAGCTGGGAAGAGTGAACAGCTGAGCTTCTCAAATTATAAACTTGCTCCTTTATCTGGGAGATGTCTGTCTCAGTGCAGGATCTAAAATATACTGACAGCCATTTATTAAAAGTATTCCTGAAGGAGGATTTGTGCTTCATACCATAGGGCAGTGGTTACAGCACACACCCAGAATGTGGGCAACCTGGTTTCTCAGTCGTCTGCTGGCTTGGAGATGCCCTCACCAGACTCTTGAAAGCCAGCACTTCAACTCTGAAACCCTGGAAAAGGCCAGTTTCTGAGATGCCTTCTTTTCAATAGCATGTCATAGTAGCTGCTTAAAATGGATTTGCATGAGCAAGCTCTGAACCCAATCCCTTCCAAGCAAAATTCAGTTTCATCTAAGGATACTGAGCTGCCTCAAAGCAATCTCAAATACCAGAAGCAAACCTTAACTAAACAAGTCAGAGTGCTCCATGGCTGTAACCCTGCTGTTTCTTGTATTGATCTAAAGGTACTTCAGATATTCCCGTGTGGCAATCTTTCGGAGGCAAGCTGCTCTCATGCATTGCATAATCTGAGGTCAGGACTTTTCCTTTAAGTTTCTGCTGGAAGGTCAGAAGCTGTAATGCTGTCCTTTTGTGCATATAGTCTGTTGAGACTCCATTGTGCCACGATCCTAAGAAGTAAAGAATTGGTAACTGTTCTCAGCACAAGGGAGCATAAGTAAATCTTTAATGAAAATTGCAAATGGTTTGCTTTACCAGTAGATGTGAATTTTCTCTCTGAAGGAGTCACTGAAAGCTATTTCAAAAAGCATCTGATTCATTGAGAAAGGAGAACCTTCAGAACAATTTAAAACTAATTCAATAAACAACATAGAGCTTGGCCTTGTGTGACAACCAGTCTCATCCAGGCTGTTGACCTTCTAACTTCCAGTCACAGTCTGTCTCTTTCTGCTGCCACCAGCTCCCTTCCCAAAGGTGGATGCCTTTCTAAGAAATGGTCTCGGACTAAGCAGCTGGGATCCTGTTAGCCTTGAATTCAGCACCTAGCACTCAGCTCAGTTCTCTGGAAGTTGTGCCAACTTTCTCCTCTGCTTCTTTTAAGAGGTTTAGCTCTGATTCTTTATGTCCTACATATCAGTGTTTTCTTAGCACGCCTGCACTGAGTGAGTGAGGGTCATGCAGAAGTGCTTGAGATGGATTGAGGTGAAGCAGCGAAGTCCCTGTGGATCTGTGCAGTGAGGTGCCAGATTCCAAACTCATCCTGAAATAGGTGTATCTACATTTTCATGCTGGCACCTGTCAGCAGTGCTTCTTTGTTTAGGACTTTGCACCACAAGGGTATGGTTGCATTGTTTAGGAACTGGAGTGGTCTGAACTAGCTCCAGTGTCTGTGCTATGATCTCACTTTGCAGTTTAAGTGTGTTCTTAATGATCCAGATAAAACATTCTGTTCACAGCAGTCCTGTGGGCTAGCATTCCCTTGCCCCTCTAATTATACTTTAAAATGAATAGTGGTTAACTTAAGCACTGATCTCTCAAACTTTTCCAACTTAAATCTAGAATTACCTACAATCATGCGTGCAAATTAATATATGGGGACAATTTTTCAAGTCCCTTCCAAGAATCAGGATTTATTGGGGCCACACTGTGGCTGTGGAGCTCAGGGACAGCCCAGGGATCAGGCTGTTCTGCTGCGGTGCTGTTGCTCTGCTGGGTGCACGAGGGCCGATCTCATTTTAGGTTCTCGGAATACTGCAATGAAAAGTTTATCCTCAAAATGACAGGTCTCTAAAATATTAAAATCCTTGTATGTTCCCTACTGTCCTCAACTCACCCAGCCAGCTGGCAGAGGAAAACTAAAGGAGAATTTCAAATGCTCTCCCCCTTCACTAAGGAAGAATTTATGTAAGTGCGTATTGGCACATATTCATGTGTGAGCACATACACGAGGACTTGCTGAATATACACTTGCTGTATTAGTTGATAAAAGTTCCTGGAAGTTAAGTTTTGTTTTTCTGTTTCTGCATGAATAGTAGAAATACCGGCTCTTCAGTGCTACAGTTAAATGTTTATAAGGTTATCCTTTTGAGTGGACAACACTTAGCTTGAAAAGATCCACTAATTAATTTTTTAACAAAAGGTGATTGAAGCAAAGGCTATAAATTACTTAGAAAAGCAGCTAGATTTTTTTTTTTTTCTTTTTACAGATACAGATGATGTTCAGGAAGTCTGTATTATTCAGGACCATGCTCCACAGCTCTTAGTAATTATGAAAGAGAAGTGTTGCGCTGCTTGCAATAGTGTGATTAGCCCAGACACTTAAAACATTTTCAGAGAGCTCAAGTCTCATTTTCCAAAGTGACTTTTATTAGTTGCATAGGGTGATTAATCTCATTGTTCCTCATAAGATGTGGACTCTTAAGTCAGTGATGACTATATAGTGGAACACAAAGAGAAGTTGTGTTTATCCAGGGGTAGGAGAGATGGAGGGACTACAGAGCTAGGAATCCTAATCTGGAAAGGAGCAGTGAATTGAGAGAGGGAATTAGAAAATGTCAGGAACTCCATGTGGTACCTGTGCTCAGGACTGCACGAGGTGTAGCAGGACACTGCAGAAGATGCTGTGCAAGTACAGGACAGATATTACGTGGAGACAGCTGGAGTTGTTGCAGTGAAAACAAACACAGTGAAGTATATAACTAAATCTGAGATTAGAAAAAAGATGAGGAAAAAAATGAAATAGTTAAAAGTCTGCAAGGGCAGCACAGTAAATTCTGATTTCCACGATGGTTTAAAGAAATGGAGTTGCATCAATATAATAAATAGGAATAAAGAACAGATTTATAAAAGACTTGACTAGATTTCATGTAAGAAATTCAGAGAAGTTATCTGAGGACAGGACGCAATATTCACACTTAAAGTCACTACAGATTGTTGTTACTAAAAACAAGGAGGTGTTTGGGATATGTGCATGTGTGAAAAATTTTGATTGAGTTTCCGATTCCTATAAATTTTAATTTTACTTTGTGCCTCGTACTGTTTATACTCTCTATTGATAATACAATGGCAAGATTTCTACTTTTTGAAGGATTCTGGGAGGAAACTTTCCCCTAAATGTGTGCACATTATTTCACTGTTACTGTTGGGCCTTTCTCTTGTGAACATGAAGAATAGTCTCTTTCTCATGGGTTAGGACCTTTCTTTCTATAAGTTTCAATCTCTTTTCCTTGTCATACCTTCTGGCAAATTTTAAGGGAGGAAAATTGGATATAATAGAGATTGAGTTCTTTTTATAACCTTTTAAATAATTAAATCCCCTCTACATCTGTACTGTCCAAGGAAACCTAATCCTCTCTTTCAATTAAAAAACCGTATCATTTCCCCTATGTGCCAAGTATTCCTTCAAGAGTCTTTCCTCATAACACTTCTGGCAACAGACTTGCATTCTTCCCTGAATTATATTTTCATAGGTTATACCAGGTGAGTGTCTAATTAGTATAATTTGAGATTGCTTAGTAAGAGATTTATTTGAATTTTTCTTTCCTTAGAAATTACGCTTCAAGAAATGTCTGTCTTTGCTTATTTTGAAACTAGGAGAAAAAATTCAATTCTAATTACAGACTTTATTTCAGTGGCACATAATAAATGTATTTAGCTACTGACCATTGAAAGGGTTATTGGATGTCAGGGACAGAAAGTCAGTCAGTTATTTTAGTAGGAGCTGCAGGATATTACAGTAAACCTTCAGTATATTTGAATTATGTATTTCAAATATTACGTTTTCACACAGGACAGTATTGCAACATGAATCTTTTTTATTAAAATAAAAAGTAGTCTTTATAAAAACGTAACATTTTTAAGACTGAAAAAAAACCAACTCCTTGAATAGGTGACAGAATTTATAGCAAGGAAGGCAGATGTGATTTATGTATGAAAGCTGGCTGTGGAAACAGAGAGCTTTCTCCAAGGTCTTATAATAAGTGCAAGGGGCTTCTATGCAAGTCTTACAACATTAAAGGAAAATATTCAGCTGGAGAGAAGTCATTTGTCAGGATGTGACACTTAGAATTCTGCTTTCCCCAAAGTACCGACTTTCTGGTGAAAATGATCATGTTTCATTCTTTTTTAGGGGCTGCCATAGAAAGAAGCCAGCAGAGTGCTATGCTTTTGTACTTGGTTTAAATACATAATATACCAAGTATTTTACTACTTCATCATTATAAAATTATCTATGGATCTATTTGATTTTATTTGCTTTTTTGGAATAAGTTGAGCACAGAATAGCATTGATGGACATTGTGCTGCTTTATATTATCACTATTATTTTAGGGTATGGGTGATATTGTGTATGTGTGTGTGTGTGAGGCTTTCATCAGGCTTAATAGAGAGTGATCAGTTCAGCTAGGTTACCGTGACTCTTAGGAGCTTTCCAGTGTAGAGAGAGGCTGTCCTGTCCCAGGATCCCACGTGTTTACTGAATTTGGTCTTATACCACGCAGAAGACACTACTCTACAGCTTTGTTCCTGATAAACATGGACTATAGAAGGCAATTAGCTAGTGGGAGGGCAGGATCATCTTTGCAGGTGTAAAGACATAAAGAGGTGATAGATAAGAGAGAATTCCAAGGGGAAAAAATTAAATACAAGGGTGAGGTGGAAAGGAGACACCACTTCACTTGAGGCAACAGTTTACAAGTTGAAGGCGTGCACAGTGAGGAGGAAGAAACCTGTATTCAAATTCTTCAGGGCTGGGAGACAAAAAGCATTCCAAATCAAAACAGGAGGAGGGCATTATGACTGGAAAAAAGGTGAATATTCCTTCAGAAAAGGCAAGAGTGACTACAGGCCAATTGGCCTCACCTCTATGCCATGAAATGTTATGGAGGAAGTCTTCAGAGAAGCCACCTGCAGGTATGTTGATGGACCAGCTGACTAGGAGCAGCTGGCATGGATTTACCAAGGGCAAACTGTACCTGACCAACACGACTGCTTTCTGTGATGGGACGACTGGCTCTGTGAACAAAGCAAGAGCAGTGAACGCTGTATACCTTGGTCTTAGCAAGACTTCTGTTGTGGTTTCTGGTAGTATTTTTGTAGTCAAACTGAGGAAACATGGGCTGTAAATGTGGACTACAAGATGGCCAAGAAACTGGCTGATTCGTTAGACTCAAAGTGGAGTGGTAGTGGTTCAAAACCAAACTGGTGGTCAGTTATGAGCAGTATTCCTGAAGGGCTGATAATGGAATGTGGTTTGATGTTTCCAGCAGCAGCCTGGACAATGAGTGAGAACACACTTCAGCAAGTTCACAAGTGACTCCAAGCTGGGAGAGGGGCCAACCTAAGCACAGGCAGGGCTGCCCTTCAGAGGGACCTTGGCAGGCAGCAAAAAGAGGTGAACAAAAACCTTATGAAGTTCACCAAAATTGAATGCGTTCCTGTGTGTAGGGTGGGGTAACCCTCTGCAGCAGCACAGGCTGGGGACCAGTTGGCTGACAAGCAGCGTTGCAGGAAAGCACCTGAGATTCATAGTGCAAGTTCAGTCACCTGAGAGGATCACCCAGGTGACTAGGACTGGAACATATGAAGAAATATTGAGTGAGTTCAACTTGTTCAGCCAGGTGAAAAGACTAAGGGGAGATGTTATTGCTCCCTGCAGCTATCAGAAGTTACATTGCAAGAAGGTGGAGCCAGACTCTTCTCAGCAATGTGTGATGTAAGTCCAAGCAAGACATAACAAACACGAGTTGCAGTAGGGGAAATTGTGACTGTATAGAAGGTTAAAAAAAAAAAAACCCCAAACCAACCAAAACCCAAACCTGCCATGAGTCTGGTTAAGTGCTGGAGCAGGGCCCAGAGAAATTGTGAAATCTTCGTACGTGGAATCTTGACAAAACTCGACTAGATAATGTCCTGAGCAACCCAATCTAATATTGAAGCTGGCCATGCTTTGAGCAGAAGGTTAAAACTGAATGTCTCCAGATGTCTCCTCCAAACTAAAATTATTCTGTGATTCTCTAAGTTGTCTCAGTAGAGTAGTTTTGATAATCACAAAACCTCCCCGATTGTTGAGTTTTTTCATGCCTATCCACTGCACGTAGCTCTCTGTATTCACCAGGAAAGCAATATTAGAGGCAGGTAATCACTTCAATATTCAATGTGCATGGTGAATAACTTATCATTATCAGTAACTGCATCATTAAATATGTAAAAAGCCTTGCTAATCACTGACCATTGTTAAAATTCACATAGCCTAAATACTTTCCTGGAATTTTAACAGCCTGCCTCTTCAATTAAAAGAAAAAAACAACAACAACAACAAAGACAAACAAGAAAAAAATGCATCAGAGCACAGAGAATGATCAAGTGCAGAAAAGTACAGCTGAAAATGGACAGTCTTACTTGTTTGAAAAGTCACCTAATCAATGGGATCATTAAAGTAATGTATAATCAAGCAGCAGGGAGTGCTCAACAGCTTCCCTGTGCATGGCAGTTGTGAATAGAATTTAATTGTTCCCAGACTGACATCTTGTCCTGAAATCAAAGTGTTTTTTAAATAATTTTCTTTAACTGCCTTGACTCAAATTTCAGCCACACCATTGTATGAACTCTGAGCTGTTACTAGCAATCAGCCTAAGGAAAGGTCTGCTGAAGCCTGTAGAGAAGCCTTGAAGAAGCAAACAAGAGGTGTGTTTCATATGTATATATAAAGTTGCATTTGTTCAGAGCTCAGAAAAGCTTCTTAAGAACTGAAAGTCAACACTTAAAGCTATCAAATCCTGGAATATCAGTTGAGGAAATATATTGATGAATATTTACTCTTTGTGCTGGATTGTTGCAGTATTAAAGATCCCCATAAAGAATTTTTAATGAAGAGCATCTTCTGTTGAAAGCCATTAAGTTTTGGTTCACTGAAGGCCCTCTTTGTAAATGTTGATGTTCCAGATCAGTGGCTCTGGTCCTGCTTTTGTAGATAACCTTATGATTTATATACTCATCTTGATCACTTGATCATGTTGAATCCTGCTCTTGGGCTAAGTTCTCTGCAACCAATTCTGCTAATGTTTTGCATCATTGTCCTGGTTTCTATCAGGAAACTGTTAACTATCACAATAATGCTGCCACTGATATGCATGGGACTTCTGGATCTACATTAAATATCAGATTGGTTCTGAAGGGACCTTATGTCATTTCTGTAAAGCATTCTCTTTTGTAATGGCTACAGGAAATAATAGCAATGTTCCTGCTTTATTTGATGTAAAGGAGGATTGTTTTGGGGTGGGTTTGTTTGTTTGGTTGGTTTTAAGGTGACCTGTTTTTCCAACGTTGAAAACATTCCAACATTAAGAAAAACTTACCAGTAGCTTCAGTGGCTGTTCGATCTATGAAGTCCTATTGATTGTCTAGTGTAAGCATTCTGCTAGCTGTGAGATGAATGGATGCTGCGGTGCTAAGGATTGAGGATTTGCAGCTGAAGGTGTTCTAGGGCAGGGAGTGTGCTTTTTATTTGTTTTTATTGTAAGTGGCAGATGTGGTCACAAGGGGGGATCACTGTTATTTCAGTATATCCACCCTGAAGTCTGTCACTGGATGCAGGAGGTATTTGCAAGGGAAAGACTGATGTGTACAGCAGGTATGGCTCTGAGAGGAAACCATTTTATAACAGGGAGTTAGCAAGCTTGTGTCTGCCTTTTGCAAAGTGATTATCAGAGCTTTTAAGAGAGATTTTCAGATATGGAAATGGAACTGGATATTCATAGAATCATAGAATGGTTTGGGTTGGAAGGGACCTTAAAGATCATCTAGTTCTAACCCCCCTGCCATCAGCAGGGACACCTTCCACTAGACCACGTTGCTCAAAGCCTCATCCAACCTGGCCTTGAACACCTCCAGGGAGGAGCATCCACAACTTCCTTGGGCAACCTGTTCCAGTGTCTGACCACCCTCACAGTGAAGAACTTCTTCTTAATATCTAATCTAAACCTCCCCTCTTTCAGTTTAAAGCCATTTCCCCTTGTTTTGTCATTAACTGCCCTTATAAAAAGTCCCTCCCCAGCTTTCTTGTAGCCCCTTCAGGTACTGGGAGGCCGCTATAAGATCTCCCCGGAACCTTCTTTTTTCCAGGCTGAACAGCCCCAACTCTCTCAGCCTGTCCTCACAGCAGAGGTGCTCCAGCCCTTGGATCATCCTGGTGGCCTCCTCTGGACTTGTTCTAGCTGCTTCAGGTCTCTCTTGTGATGGGGGCTCCAGAACTGGATGCAGTATTCCAGGTGGGGCCTGGAATGGCATATATCATTTGGCATTAGGAGATGCCTCTTTGCCTCTGAAAGCTACATCTCAGTGAGATTTAACTTCATCATACCTTGTCTTTATTATGAATTTATCTAGCAAATGTTAACATGGTGCTCAGAGTTTTGTTTAGTCAAAATGTTTCTCCTCAATATTGGAAGTATAAGCAGGTGTAGATAGGTGATTCAGTATTAATTTCTGAATTGAAAAGTAGATGGCAGCAGTCTAAGTCTTCAGTGGGCAAGCTCTGAAGGGCAGAGAAGCTTCTTTTGTTATGTAAAGGAAAATAGAGGTTTTGGCTATTGTGATTACGTTGTTAGGGAAAAGCATCGTAAAATGTAACGTAGGATTTTGTTAAATGCTAAAGCACTTTTAAAATGCCACCAAAAAGTTGCTTCTAGTTGTTCTCCAATTAAAAGTTATTACTCTCCAGTTATAGCTTGTTTGTGGAGTAAATTCCTTGGAACCTTATTTGTTTCGTTCTATTGAATTCAACTAGTGTCCTCCATAACGAACAAAAGATGACCCCGAGAGGCCTGAACTTACTCTTGGCTGCTATTTTTACCCTAGCAGAGACTTTGTGAGTGAAGTACAGTGTTATGTACTGAGAATGAAATCTGTCAAACAGTTTGGAAAAACCGTGGCTAATTTAGCAATGTTAGATAAAACAACTCCTTTTGCTTTGTCCTCTGAGTGTAATAGCCTATATTTTCAGCACAATTGGCCTTTGGCAACTGTTGGTAACATGGGAGGGTATTTTTGGAAGAGGAAGGAAATAAAAAAGGATTAAGCCACAGGGAATTGCAAAGGAGACAGAAGGGTGAAGAACAGCACTGCTAGGAAGAAATAGCCTTTACAGCAAGTTCATGGACTATAGGTTTTTATTTTTTCTGTCTTCCCTATATAGGTTCAAAATAGGTGCGTCAGACACAAAAAAAGAATGCTTTATCTTACATACATACACATAAATAATACAGATATTAAAAGGTATGTGTCATACACAAACACTCAAAGAATATATACAATTACACTGTAAGAATACACTCTAGCCTTTAAATGAACAGACTGTCTTGAAGTTTTGCATCCTATTTTTCTCTTCATACTTGCTGTCTGAACAACCTTTAAAAGGGGATTTGATATTTGAGTGCTTGTTTACCCAGGAAGTGCAGGTGCACTTGTCCATTCATGGAAACTTCTAACTGGTCACCAAGAACTGGCATATCCCAAGTACCAAAATGCAGACCGCTGTTTCCAATCTGGTCATAGATTTATTTGTATTTTTTTTTAGTGGCCATACCATGTTTAATACTTTAAATTATGAATACACTTATAGAAATAGCAATCTGCTCTTAAATGTTCTGAAAGTTGGAAAAGGCGATGTTATTATTTGTGCAATAAAGTATTTATTGCAAAATATTTCTTAATTTACCAGTTAAACAGTAGTAAGAAGTGGCTGCCAAACTGATTATTAATAGATTCAACAATCTATACTAGGAAATTCATATAGTACATCTTCCCTAGTGAGGAAAAGATTGGATTGAATAAGGCAAATTTTAAAATTATTTGTTGAAAGTCAGTTTGACAGAAGTTAATTTCTTATTTGCTATGAACTTCTGCACTGAAAAATAGCAGTTTTTGCATTTGTAGCCATATTTTAATTGTTTTAAGGTTTCCCAAATGACTTCTTAGAAACTCCTGCTATTTTTGCACATTAAACAGCAGACTTGAAATGATAGCTACATCTGTACCTTTATTTTTTTGTTAGAAAGAATTCATATGGGTAGCCATGAAATAGCGTACGTGAGCATTGATTTAGCTAAAAAATGAACAACAACTTACTGGGAGAATTATTCCATTTTGTGGACTCCTAGTCTCCTTTATTTTTCAAAGCACTGTTGTTTTTGTGAGAAACATATTTTCTCCCAAAGAAAAAGTTAAAGGCTTTAAAGGATGTATTGAAATAAAGTTTGATGACCCATCCCTTCAAGTGAAGTAACTTTTAATGATCTGCTGCTAAGCTTGTCATTGTGTAAGGAAAATCACATCAGGTGGGCAGACCAGTTCCACCCATGAGCAGTTCTGATGGATTCCAGTCTTGTCAGCGCATGATTTTCTGCTTTTGTCTCTTTGTCCAGAATCTATATTAAAAACAGCATACAGCACAAGCGCCCTGGATAACAGCAAGGTATGATATGAAACTGATTAATTTTAACAGTTGTTTTATTGTCAGGCTTCAGTGTTGCAACTGGAGATACGTCATAAACTCAAATTTAAGTATACCAGTGCAGGGTAATGACGTGAATCTTGCACTGGTCATGTCCTAGTTGTGTTTTACTGCATAGATGCATCTTAAAGGTATTTTTAACACTTTAATTAATACTATCTTCATAAGTACATAGTGATGCTAGTGACAAAATCTGTCCAAATGTTGGTTGTTGTAATTTCCCAACTACAAGTAAATCTGTCTCACTAAATCTTTCTGTAAATTATGATAAAAGGCATGTAGATGTGTCACTTAAGTACATGGTTTAGTGGTGGACTTGGCAGTGTTAGGTTTACTGTTGGACTCAATGCTCTTAAAGTTCTTTTCCAACCTAAATGATTCTATGATTATATCTCTTGTAAAAGGAAGGACCTTCACATTTTTTTTCACTTTTTCCCTTGACAGATACACCAATCATAAAGCAGAAGTCAAAGATTTATGTAATTTAGGTTTGGTTCTGGTTTTTTACACTCAGCTTTGAAGTGTAAAAGGCTAAAGCAACTGATGTCATCTACCT
>NW_010298738.1:14004-24578 GCF_000700745.2 Antrostomus carolinensis | reverse complement strand
GGGGTAGTCCTGCCTGGTCTACCTGGCACCGCTGCCGCTCCTGCCGCTGCTGACAGGGATCTGCTGCCATCTCTGGTCTCCCGCCGGCTCCTCCGGCGCAGCGCCGGCACCGCTTGCCCCTGGATATTTCTCCTCCTCAGCCGGCCGCCTCCCGCTGCACATCGGGCACCTCTGTTTCGTAGGGGACGTGGAAGTTGCTGCCTCCGAAATTGACACCGGTTTTGCTTCTTGAAGATCTCCAGCGGGCCAGTCTCGGCGCTTGCTTTTTTCTTTCTTTTTTTTTTTTCTTTTTTTTTTAAAGTTGGTATTAAGCCATTAGGGTGACATCAAGATGTCCAGCAGCGTTCCGGCTGATATGGTAAGTCTTTTACTCGTTATTTAATAGCATTATTATGGAATAACGTTTATTTCAGCCTGTTTTGTCAGAGATGATGGAAAGAAGAGCGGCATGTGAAGAAGAAAAAAAAAATATCTCGGTTACATATTTAAGGAATAAAAAGTTCCCAGTTAGTACCCCCACCCGACAGGCTGGTTCTCTTTGCTACTCCTTGGTAGCAGAGCTGGAAATCTGCAGCGTCGCCTTCTGTGTAGCTAGGCAAGGGGGGATGTCTGCTTTCTCTTACCTATGGCAGTTAATATCTGACTGCTCTTGCTTATTTCACGTAGCACTGCTGTTCAGCTCTGCCGAGCATTTTTTGGGGTGAGATAAATATGAAGCAGAGCATTCAGAATGATTTACTCGAGCCGGTTTTTTCGGTTTTTGTTTGGTTTTTTTTCTTTCTAAACCAGCTGAAATTTAGTCTCGGCTTTCTTCCTTTTCTTCTCTTAAACTTCGCTTGTTTCTTACCGACGCTTTGTCTTCCGATGTTGATGGGAAGTTAATCTCTTCACTTGCTGCCCGGTCAAGAGCGAGAGAGAAATTCTCATGCACTGATTTACATGGCGAGGTCCTTTGTGTCTAGCAGCAATCTGGACATTTTTCAAGGGCACTCTTAGTACTTCTTATGGCGGACTGTACTTCAGCCTGGCTTGGATACTCGGCTCGGTACATTCAAAATGGGAAGGTATAGCAGGGCATGAGGAAGGAAGGTGAATCAGGTCTGCTAGGTAATCTTTCTGTTCAGCACGACTTTTCCCCATTTGTATATATTTCCAGAATCACTTAACTGGGGGAAAAAAAAAAAAAGTTATGCCTTCAGTTTGACGTGTTACTTCTTTATTCTTACGGCAGATTTTTTTCACATACCTCCCCACTATTGTTCACATTCAAAGGTACTTTTTTGCTAAAAGCAGCAGACTTGTCCATGCTTCTTTTTTCTTTCAGGATGAAGTTTTGTTATGGAAGTAAAACCTGTGCCGGTAGTGATAACAGTAAAACCCAGTAGCCCTTGTTTCAGCAATCGATATACAATTAATGGTGCATATGTATGACATATGGGCTACTGAAATAAGGGTATCCTTTAGTTACCTTCTTTCAGTGTTTGCTTCACAGCTTTTCTACTGCAGTCAAAATGAATGAATTCTGCCAAAAAAGCATGAACAGTAAGATACAGAGGATGATCAAACATGGTTTCAAGCTCACCTTCCCCCTCCCCCTGCCCTTTCTCAAATACTATAAATAAATTTTGCCCCCTGGAAGAAAAGGATGATGAGGAGACTATTGTCTCTGACTTCAAATCCTTTCAACTATTAATTTTCATATGTTTCCTTTTAGGGTTTCTCTGGCAGTACTCTGAACCCCCTTCTCACTTGCAGGTGTCCGTCCTGTATTATATCACAGGAGGCCTCTCCTTAGGTGTCGAGGGTTAGATGCAAATCTACTAGTGCTGCTTTTTAAGTTGCCTGGAGGAGTCCCTTGGTGGTGACATAAAGCTCCTCTGCCCTCTCACCCTGCCACCTCCGCGCTGCTTCTAGGTCCTGCCTGGGAATCGTGATGCTACCACTAGCTGCCTAATGTTTGATGTTTGACATTTGACATTTTATAGGAAATATAGAAATTTTAAGATAGGTAAAATGCTATTTTGTTTCTATGAAAACTATTTACTTCTGTTGTTATGATGTAATGAGAATACCACTGACAGGGATAGCTAGGCCTGGCGACACGCTGTTTCTTCAAATCAGGAAGAAGCTTGTTATATACATAGTGATGTTTCAATACTGACTCATTACAAAAACATTTCGATGAAGATGTTACCAATGTCAGTAGAATTTAACTGAATAAATAGACATATTCTGGTCCATTTTAGGATCATTTTGATGAGCTTCTGCATTATTAGCAGTAGCTTCTTTCTGGAAGTTTGAAAGAAATTCAAATTTCTTGTGTTGTAGAAATTGTTGTGTTGTAGAAATTCACATTATTAAATACAGGTAATAAATATTGCTTTGTAAAAAGAGCTCATTTTGAGTCTCCTTTTGTCACCATCCTTCTTATTTCCAAGGAGCTTGTTCAGGAAACAAAATTAGATTTTTATTTGATCGCTCTTTAAAGAGGAGCACTTAAGAGGCTGTCACCTTGTTTATATATGTTTTTATTTAGTGTAGGATCTTGCAGTTTTCATTTCTCTTATCCACCCACTGTGTAATTTGCATTTACAAAAAAACTATTTCCCATTTCTGTAGAACTTGGCATCAGTGTGATGGAGTTTCATATTACGAAGACTCCATCACACTTAGTAAATCTGTTATGAATTACTTAATTATTATAATAATTATATTTCAGGATGTTTATGTCCAATTCATGAACTAACCCTCTCATAATAACAGCTATTATAATTGCTGCTTCCTATAAATGTGTTAATTTGTCTTCCTGTCCCACCTTTGAGAAGGATCTGCTATACACAAATTCATAGTAAATGATCAAGTTTTCAGTAAGCTTTGTACTGGTATGTAGGCATAACTTGATCCAACCTCCTTTTCTCTGACACTTAGTTGACTTTTTTCCAGAACTACAGCAGATTTTACCAGCTGCCCATTTCAACATCACTTCTTAAATAATTAACACAGTACTTTATCATTTGCATTCCACTAATAAATTGGATAGTGACACACCACATTCCGGGTGTT
This sequence comes from Antrostomus carolinensis, assembly GCF_000700745.2. Lineage (NCBI taxonomy): Eukaryota > Metazoa > Chordata > Aves > Caprimulgiformes > Caprimulgidae > Antrostomus > Antrostomus carolinensis. The sequence goes on along the minus strand of NW_010298738.1, from coordinate 21,515 downwards.
TTAAGTTTGTGGTGCATTATTCCTTAGCAATGTGTGCTACTTACAGGTTAAAACTTCACTCCTGGAATGAAACCTGCTAATACTGACCTCTCTACTTCAGTAGTTTCATTAATTTAATTGGGAGTAGGCACGTATGGGACAGTGTTTGAAGACTATACTGCGTATCTTGAGCCTAATTTTGTTTGATTTTTTACACAAGTAGTGGTGATTGTAGTGGCAACAGGGCGTCTCTGAATATGTTCAGTAATTTCATCAGGTAATTTATCAGTTTTGCTATTTGGTAGCAGCTAGAATTTGACTGAATAACAGCTGGGCTGTTTGCAAGTTGCATTTCTTTTGTAATAATAAAGACACATGAGGTGGTTTATGAACTTGTGAAGTTAATCACACTGTTTTTTTGAGTGGACCAAATGAAAATGGTGTGGTATTTGTTCAAACATTGCAGCTGACTGCTTTAAAATAAGCTCTGAAAAACTTATGCTCAGTCTAGAAGTTACTACTCAATGGAATAATCCCCTTTATTTCAGTGGAGTTATCACAAGAATCTGGGAAGCTGTGTCTCTGTATGCCAATTATACTTCTTCATACAGATACAGTTCTTCGGGGATCTTAGAAGTTCACAGGAAGGGTCCTGTATGGCTGAAAAGTACTATGGTGTCTGCAGTTTCCTGTATTGGTGTGTTTTATGGAGGTATGAGAAGGCTCTGCCAGCATTTTCTTCCTGGGCAGTTCTTTGCATGCCCTCTAGGATATCAAATTCTCTTTCTGTCTGAGTAGTAACTCAGAGTGATGCTTTTAGCACATTGTGGGTTTTGTTTGTTTGTTTTGGGTTGGGGGGTGTTTTTTTGGGCATTTGATAAACAGCAGAACACTGAAATCTATCAGTTAAAGGTCTTCAATTTTATTCTGTACAGCTATTGAATCCATGTGCTATACTTAAGAGAGGTTGGCAGTATGGGAGAGATTATTTTTAATAAAACTGAATGTTTGGTGCGAGACATTTGCAGAGACGCACGAGGATGGAGTCTCTGGTCTCAACCACGTATATACATGGACAATGTTAGAAGGGGGCAATGGGTGGAAGAAGAATGACAAATAGAAACCCTGCTCAGTTCATGCCTTGTTAGTGTCAGCATCTTTAGTGGAAATGTGTATGGGTGTGTTCTTTTAAGGAAATTTAGTATAGAATGGTGATGAATAGCTTAACATATATAAGAACTTCCTTTTTATTGCATATTAATGCAGGCTAACAGGGGAAAAGGATGGACATGTAGCTGATGCTACATCAGTAGAGGAATCTTGGCATCCAGGAATAACGTTCAGACAGCAGGGACTCAAAGGAGTAGCTGGTTGTATGGCAGCTGAATTTTGTTGTCCACCATTCAGTCTAAACACTTATTTAATTGAAGAATAATAAGTGCAGTATCATTATAGTGTGCTTGAAACATAGGAAAAAAAACCCAACCTTTGTTCACTCATAGTATTTTAGTGTATTGGAACAAAATGTGACAAGTCATGCATCTCAAAATCCTTTTGCCTTCAGTAGATACTTTTTCCTGGTTTTCAGAATTATTGTATCCCTAGTAGCCTTTGTGCATATAGTCATAAGTTAGTCACTTAAGTTTGTTATAACAAAGGTCTAATTATTTCTCTGTATTTTTACATGTTGAAAATTCTAATTTATTATATTCTAAGTTAAAAATAGCTTGCTAAGTTTTTTATGTACAGATAAATGTTCCTTCCCTTTTTTTATTTTCACTATTGTTTGCTGATTGTAACAAATAGTAGTATCCTAACCTTTGTCATTCTCAGTGTTTTGTTTTGGGTTTTTTGCTTCTTTTTGGTGAGGTAACTGATGGAATTTGTATTAGAAAGAGGAGCTTGAAGAAGCTGCTTCCTGACTCCCTATGTACTGAGCCAGCCTTTGTAGCATATTGCAGTGCTTCTTGTAACAAGATGAAGAACCTCTTTCTCTGTTACCTGCAGCAGTGGCCTGGGATAAACTTGTCAAAGCTGATGTTGAATATGTATATTTGAGTATACTTCAAAATTATTGTTATTTACCATTTCCCCCAACCACCTACATTTTTTTTTCTTCCACAGATTAAAAAAGTCTTACCTATTGTCTAAAAACCAGAAAGGAGTATCTTAGTAATGACTGGCATTTTAATGTTTGACACTGTAGTGATAACTCCACAGCATTCTAACACATTAAACGTACTCCAAAATGATGTTTGCATGTCCTTCCTCTCATTTTCTTTAACCTGTGGATGAGATAATGATTGATATTTGTGCTGGGCCTTGGTGCAGCACTGTACTTCAGATGGAAGTGTAGGCTGGCAGGGTAAACTGTTTCTTCCTTCCTGCCACCCACCCTTGTTGTTGTTGTTACCTGAATTGGTTTCTCTCTACTTTTGTTGTCTAACTCCATGAAATACTGGAGGGGATGTGTACTGGAGGACATTTGACTCCTCCCTTGTTGGGAATGCTGGGAAGCCAGCAGTAGCTGCTAGCAGATTCCAGCAGGGTTGAGAGACAAAAAACAAATGTTGGGTATCCGAGTGTTGCAAAATAATCACCTTTACAGCAGGAACATTGAATTCTGCATGCTAAAAATTTGCCAGACGTCATCTGTGGGAACTGGCCAGCTCAATCAGGACCTGAATGGGGACAAGTTACACCTCTCAGATGTGGAATTAGGGACAACTTCAGGTACCATTAATCTGCATTTCACCTTGGAGCTTGTGACTGCTGTTTGTGCCTATCTAAACTTGAATTTTAGATTATTCAAAGCCCATAGCTCTCTTCTTTGGCTTGTCTTTAGGCTGTGGTAGGAAATTAGCCTGTGTAAATCCGGTCCTTGCAGCCAACTCAGTAAGCAATACTTTTATGATACTGTAAACAGAATGACTAAGGACATCCTTTTCTGTTTTTTAACTGAGAGTTCTTCCTAAGTAGAACTCCTGTGAGGGTTGAAAGCCACGGTCATGGTATGTGCAGTAAGTGGGATTTACTTGTTTTATATTTCTGGTCAGTCAGCTTTGTTTCTCAGTAAAAGTCAGAATGTGAACTTCTGGTGATGTCTGTATATATGCTTATGCAATACTGAGCAGAATGGAGAGCTCAGTTCTGGCTCAGCCTGTGAGTGCTACTCTAGCTTGCAGGAATCCAGAAATATCTGTAATGTGACTAATCATTCTTGTGGTTTTATGTAAAAGAGATACTACAGCTTATTTTCAGTCTTTTCTTTGTACAGTATTGGATCCACTAACTTGGTTATTTCTCATTCTAACTATGGTGAGAGGCAGAGCTGCTGATCAGCACTCTTTTCTATCTTCACTCTGTTTTTGCAGCAATTAATTGAGCCTACTGAAGTAGCAAACCTTCCCTGCCACAATTTTGCATCTATAAACTTTAGCTTCCCATAATTGTTAAAGGGATATGCCTGAGTACAGGGCTTTCATTGTAGGAGCTATTGAAAATGACTAGAATGTCAATGAGAAATTTTAATGTCATTGTTCTCATGTCAAATATAAACTCTGAGACCCCAGCTCTTCATCAGTTTTAAGATAATTTAGAGGTCTGTCTTTTGAAATTTGACTATTGTTAAAAATTACCCTGTAAATTCTGGTAGAAGGCTAGTCTTCAGTTTTTGACAGCTTCATTTTATACCTATGTTGCAGAACATCTTAAAGCAATGACTGGAGCATTTTTCACTTGGTATACCTCCAGACAAATTCAAATTCACAGATGTACCACTAAGTGTTACAAGCAGTGACAGGGAGGAAATAACAAAGGAAGAAAAGAATAAAGAATCAACACCTTGTAAGAATTCTACAGACAGCATTATGCACTTCAATACTATGGGGTTTTGTGTACAAAAATAAATTTGAAGGGGGAGAGAAGTTGCTAACAGGCTTTCTAAGAATGTAGAGAAAATTATTTAGGAGGTCTGTTTATTTTTGAGAGCGACACTTAAAGTTCAGACCTTACTTGTACATCTGCAGGGCCTCAAAAGTATCGTTCTGCAGAAACACTTAAATGTTGCAGCTGAGTACTCTTTACATATTTGTGGAAATTTGGTGTATTTTGCGGTCACTAACTGGGATTATGTTTAGCTCCTCGACAGAGGATAAACTTGTTGCTGCTTGTAAACCGTGCACAGTGAAAGCAATCTCTCGATTTGTGTTAAGCTTCTGCAAGGATGTTGAAATCTGATTTTAAAATGTAGTGTATATTTTCCACAAATAGAAAAACTGTGTAGAATGAAGATTTGGTGGATTACACGATTGTGACAGGGCCATTGGCGTCTTGTAGTTTTTTTTCTACTTTCTGTAAAGAAATTTGAAAGTAGGTTGCCAGTGACAGGATTATGTTTGTGGGTTTGGTTAGGTTTTTTACTTAAAATTATTTGGGAGATTCAGTTTAGAGTAAAATGGAAAGTTTGTGGCAGAGTTTAGCTGAGACTTTATTCCATGATACTGTTGTTATGGAGACAGAAACAAGCAAGAAACTCTGAGTTTTATGTATCCCATATAAATTAACCAAGTAAAAACAGAGGTTCTGCCTAGAAGTTTGGTAGGTTGGTTCTACTACCAAAAAATGAATCTATACCTCAGTGGGATGTAGGAACCAAAATGGTGCTTTGTGTTCAACAGCACAGGGATGCAGTCTGGAAATGTCTGTGTTGGTGTCTACCTACTCTGACAGTTTCAGTTTCTCTTGAGAGCTAGCACAGGTTACTGTTCAGGCTAATCTAATTTATGACTTGGACCTGTGCTGAGGAACAAAGGTAGTCTTATCCTGGAGTACTCTTTAGCTTCAGTTCAGGATCTGGATTTTAATCTTTGAATCTGTTGGCAGTTTGGATGGGAATAAAAGCTGAGCTTTTTTTTTTTTTTTTTTCTTTTTCTTAAAGGGTGGTCCCGAGCTGTTCTGGAAGCTTTTCTGTGATCTTCATTATACAATATTCGCTGTTCCATGTTGCATAAGAAATTCTTTCAAGCACTTGATAAAAGTGTAGTACCAATTTCAAAATAAACACAAGGAAACTAAATGTGTTTTTCTTTCAGAGATTGAAAAGAACAGTGTGTTTCATCTAAAAAAGAATAATACTTCAAAGTCATGTACTGTAGCATTGGTTGGTATCTCCTCAGCGGAGTTACGATATGGTGATGCTTTGTGGTCTGGCAGAGATCTACATCACTGTGATCTGTTTCTGATACTTAACGTATATTCTAGATAGTACTACTTAATCTGTCTCTGGAATCTTGATGTATGTTTTTAATATAGAGAAATAATGGAATGGTGATAAAATAGTGCAGTGTTAGTCAAAAGTCTTTTGTAGCTGGGAGCATAAATTTAGGATTCTCTTCTTAAAGGTAGCTTAGTGCCAATCTGCGTGTGGTTATATGTGGCGTATGCTAGTAAGCCTCAAGAAAGTTATTATCAATTATATTTCTATAAAATACATCTTCTAAAATAGTACTCCTTTTCAGTGTTTCTCTGAAGATTACATACTGTCTAACATTTTTCAGACATGATTATCATTTATATACTGTAAGGGACTGACTAGGAGCCTGTGTGTGCTTTTAAAGCCTGAAATACCTAGTTACAGTATTTCATATTTTTTTAAATTAGAGAATTCATATTTGCATGGGCAGTAACATGAGCATCAAAATAATCTTAATTCTTGGAATAATATTCTGTAGTAGTATTTGAAGCACAGCACATTACTTGGGTCGTATTAAATGTGAATATTTATGTCATTTTGCCTGTGAATTAATATACTTTTGATCTGTGCAAATGAGTTCCACATCATAACCGCTATAGGGTATGACAGCGAAAGCTTACCTCTTGCTTCTGAAGCTGGGTTATTGACCTGTGATGGAAACAGACTTCATTGGACTTGCATGTTTTAGCAATTTATACTTTGTATACTTCTATAGCTCTTTCTGGCAATAAACCCCAAACTTTCAGCAAGCTTTATTAAAAGATTTCAAGTGAGGGGAATAAATCCCCATTCGCTAACTCCATGTGGTTCAGTAATAATGAAATTAACATGAAATCACACGCAAAATTAATAACTTCCAACATCCACATTACAGCACATAAGTGGTGATGTATTATTGAGGAAGAAGTTTTTCACTGTGAGGGTGGTCAGACACTGGAACAGGTTGCCCAAGGAAGTTGTGGATGCCCCCTCCCTGGAAGTGTTCAAGGCCAGGCTGGATGAGGCTTTGAGCAACCTGGTCTAGTGGAAGGTGTCCCGGCTGATGGCAGGGGGGTTGGAACTGGGTGATCTTTAAGGTCCCTTCCAATCCTAACCATTCTATAATTCTGTGATTCTATGTATTATTGTACGTTTATAAGAATAACTAAAAAGCTGTTTGTAAGGTGGGTTTTGTCCAGCCTGTTACCTTTGGCCATAAAAATATATAGGGATTGTTTGACTTGGATATTCAAAGATCTTGTACCAAAATGTTCAGTAATGTGTATTCTTGATGCTAAGGATTTCTAAGAAAAGCTATTTTAAAGACCACCTTTATAATTTAAAGATGTGGTAACTATTTTATACGAGTGTCAGCTCTGTGCTGGTTCACTGGAAGGGAAGCTTTCATCAAAAAAAAAAAAAAGCTATTGAGTATTTCTAGTCATCTAGACTCGAGACACGGGTTTTGAGGTACAATATGTCAGATCTGGAACCAAGAGAACAGCTTGTTACTGAGAAATTTGACTTTGGCTTGAGGATCTCATTTTCATAACTAGTGGCAAGATGACTAGGAACTCTTATTAAAAATAAACTGCAACTGTGTTTGATTTTTGCTTACTTGCTGCCTCTGGCCAGTATAGTTTCCTATGGATAAAGATTTCACATAAATCTGGAAATGGGTATTTTTTTTTCCCAAATTACATATGTTTTAAATTATTTGGAGGTTTAAAATATCCACTGTAGTGGGTGGAATGCTAGGTAAACTGTAAGTGGGGTTGTGATGGGGGCTCCAGTGAAGGTGGCAGTGGGTATTTGCAAAATTGTTTTAGCTTGGAGATGGTTCCTTTGAGTTGCTTCTTCTCAGTAAGAAGGGAGTCCTGTAGAATGTGGTTCAGGGGAGGAGTGTAGGTGCTCAGAATAGGGTAGCAGAGGAGGCTGGTGATGGGCTCTGATGCTTCTTCACTAGCAAGGATCTCAAAAAGGGTAATTTTTCAAATGCATTGTAAAATGAGTTGTAGCATGCCTTTTTGCAGTGAATTGTCATCACTCACCTCAGCTGGGGTGATGAGACTTTTTAGCTTTCTCCTACATTCCATTTTTTGTGGGAATGAAAATGGGCCACTTCCAGGATAGCCAGGGAAATCCCTATGGAGGGCTACAGTGCAGCTGCAGAATAGTTGTTGCAGCAGTACTCTGCTTGCTGGTGCTTGATGGTGCTAGCATATGTGCTCCTTGCACTTAGTGCAGGAGGTAAGTAGGGCTGGGAAAGATTTTAATGGGGAATCTATAAAGTTTTGGT